>NW_025746129.1:65000-70000 GCF_021184085.1 Oncorhynchus gorbuscha
GGAGAGGGGAAAGTCAAGAAGGCCATGAAGGAATCCTTCAAAATCCTCAATGAGGTGTGTGTGTGGGCGTGGCGCATGTGTGTGCGTGGCGCGTGTGTGTGCGTGGCGCGTGTGTGTGTGGGCGTGGCGCATGTGTGTGCGTGGCGCGTGTGTGTGTGTGGGCGTGGCGCATGTGTGTGCGTGGCGCGTGTGTGTGTGGGCGTGGCGCATGTGTGTGCGTGGCGCGTGTGTGTGTGGGCGTGGCGCATGCGCGTGTGTGTGTGTGTGCATGGCGCGTGTGTGTGTGTGCGTGGCGCGTGTGTGTAGTGTATGTTTACGTGCATAAATGTGATAATGAGGGGTGCTGGAAGGTGCGAAAGCAAACAAACGGCCACAAAAATGCCACAAATCTAACAATGTGTGAGAGGAGAGTCTCCTCCATGAATGGGGAAGAGGTGTATTTATCCCGGGACACACCCGGGCCCAGGTGTGTCCCATGTCGCTGACGACCCTCCCGGCTCCGCCCACCGACATCCTAATAAGGAAGACGAGAGCAAAGAGAAAGAATACGGCAGACAGAGTGGGAGGGTCGTCACAATGTGTGTCTCTGTGTGTCTCTGTGTGTCTCTGTGTGTCTCTGTGTGTCTGTGTGTCTCTGTGTGTGTCTCTGTGTGTGTCTCTGTGTGTGTCTCTGTGTGTCTGTGTGTGTCTCTGTGTCTCTGTGTCTCTGTATGTCTCTGTGTGTCTCTGTGTGTCTCTGTGTGTCTCTGTGTGTGTCTCTGTGTGTCTGTGTGTGTCTGTGTGTGTCTCTGTGTGTCTCTGTGTGTGTCTGTGTGTCTCTGTGTGTGTCTCTGTGTGTCTGTGTGTGTCTGTGTGTGTCTCTGTGTCTCTGTGTGTCTCTGTGTGTGTCTGTGTGTCTGTGTGTGTCTCTGTGTGTCTCTGTGTGTCTGTGTGTGTCTCTGTGTGTGTCTCTGTGTGTCTCTGTGTGTCTCTGTGTGTCTGTGTGTCTCTGTGCGTCTGTGTGCGTCTGTGTGCGTCTGTGTGTGTCTGTGTGAGTCTGTGTGTGTCTCTGTGTGTCCTCTAGGCTGCATCGTTGGGTCAGGGCAGTCTGTGTAACCAGGCCATCATGCTGATCACTGACGGAGCCATGGAGGATTATGAGGAAGTGTTTCAGGAGTTCAACTGGCCAGAACGCAGGGTAACCAACGTTACACACACACACACGTTGGTCTCAGAAACCTCTTTCTCTTTTGGAGGGATTATGAGACAAGGGAGGTATGACTAGGTGACACTAAGACAAGGGAGGTATGACTAGGGAGGTATGACTAGGGAGGTATGACTAGGGAGGTATGACTAGGGAGGTATGACTAGGTGACACTAAGACAAGGGAGGTATGACTAGGGAGGTATGACTAGGTGACACTAAGACAAGGGAGGTATGACTAGGGAGGTATGACTAGGTGACACTAAGACAAGGGAGGTATGACTAGGTGACACTAAGACTAGGGAGGTATGACTAGGTGACACTAAGACTAGGGAGGTATGACTAGGGAGGTATGACTAGGGAGGTATGACTAGGGAGGTATGACTAGGGAGGTATGACTAGGTGACACTAAGACAAGGGAGGTATGACTAGGGAGGTATGACTAGGTGACACTAGGACAAGGGAGGTATGACTAGGGAGGTATGACTAGGGAGGTATGACTAGGGAGGTATGACTAGGGAGGTATGACAAGGGAGGTATGACTAGGTGACACTAAGACAAGGGAGGTATGACTAGGTGACACTATGACTAGGGAGGTATGACTAGGGAGGTATGACTAGGGAGGTATGACTAGGGAGGTATGACTAGGTGACACTAAGACAAGGGAGGTATGACTAGGTGACACTAGGACAAGGGAGGTATGACTAGGGAGGTATGACTAGGTGACACTAAGACTAGGGAGGTATGACTAGGTGACACTAGGACTAGGGAGGTATGACTAGGGAGGTATGACTAGGGAGGTATGACTAGGGAGGTATGACTAGGTGACACTAGGACAAGGGAGGGATGACTAGGGAGGTATGACTAGGGAGGTAATTACTAGGGAGGTATGACTAGGGAGGTATGACTAGGGAGGTATGACTAGGTGACACTAAGACTAGGGAGGTATGACTAGGGAGGTATGACTAGGGAGGTATGACTAGGTGACACTAAGACAAGGGAGGTATGACTAGGTGACACAAAGACTAGGGAGGTATGACTAGGGAGGTATGACTAGGGAGGGATGACTAGGTGACACTAGGACAAGGGAGGTATGACTAGGGAGGTATGACTAGGGAGGTATGACTAGGTGACACTAAGACTAGGGAGGTATGACTAGGGAGGTATGACTAGGGAGGTATGACTAGGTGACACAAAGACTAGGGAGGTATGACTAGGGAGGGATGACTAGGTGACACTAAGACAAGGGAGGTATGACTAGGGAGGTATGACTAGGGAGGTATGACTAGGTGACACTAAGACTAGGGAGGTATGACTAGGGAGGTATGACTAGGTGACACTAAGACAAGGGAGGTATGACTAGGGAGGGATGACGAGGGAGGTATGACTAGGTGACACTAAGACTAGGGAGGTATGACTAGGGAGGTATGACTAGGTGACACTAAGACAAGGGAGGTATGACTAGGTGACACTGCCTGCTGAAAACAATTTGTCTTTTTCAGGTGCGTGTTTTTACTTACCTTATTGGTCGAGAGGTGACCTTCGCTGACACTGTGAAGTGGATTGCCTGCAACAATAAAGGTAATTCTCTAATGCGCCCCTACAACCAACTGTATAGCAGTAACCCTGTTCTACAACCCACTGTATAGCAGTAACCCTGTTCTATAACCCTACAACCCACTGTATAGCAGTAACCCTGTTCTATAACCCTACAACCCACTGTATAGCAGTAACCCTGTTCTACACCCCTACAACCCACTGTATAGCAGTAACCCTGTTCTACACCCCTACAACCCACTGTATAGCAGTAACCCTGTTCTACAACCCACTGTATAGCAGTAACCCTGTTCTATAACCCTACAACCCACTGTATAGCAGTAACCCTGTTCTACAACCCACTGTATAGCAGTAACCCTGTTCTACAACCCACTGTATAGCAGTAACCCTGTTCTACAACCCACTGTATAGCAGTAACCCTGTTCTACAACCCACTGTATAGCAGTAACCCTGTTCTACAACCCACTGTATAGCAGTAACCCTGTTCTACAACCCACTGTATAGCAGTAACCCTGTTCTACAACCCACTGTATAGCAGTAACCCTGTTCTACAACCCACTGTATAGCAGTAACCCTGTTCTACAACCCACTGTATAGCAGTAACCCTGTTATACAACCCACTGTATAGCAGTAACCCTGTTCTACAACCCACTGTATAGCAGTAACCCTGTTCTACAACCCACTGTATAGCAGTAACCCTGTTCTACAACCCACTGTATAGCAGTAACCCTGTTCTACAACCCACTGTATAGCAGTAACCCTGTTCTACAACCCACTGTATAGCAGTAACCCTATTCTACAACCCACTGTATAGCAGTAACCCTGTTCTACAACCCACTGTATAGCAGTAACCCTGTTCTACAACCCACTGTATAGCAGTAACCCTGTTCTACAACCCACTGTATAGCAGTAACCCTGTTCTACAACCCACTGTATAGCAGTAACCCTGTTCTACAACCCACTGTATAGCAGTAACCCTGTTCTACAACCCACTGTATAGCAGTAACCCTGTTCTACAACCCACTGTATAGCAGTAACCCTGTTCTACAACCCACTGTATAGCATTAACCCTGTTCTACAACCCACTGTATAGCAGTAACCCTGTTCTACAACCCACTGTATAGCAGTAACCCTGTTCTACACCCCTACAACCCACTGTATAGCAGTCACCCTGTTCTACAACCCACTGTATAGCAGCAACCCTGTTCTACAACCCACTGTATAGCAGTAACCCTGTTCTACAACCCTACAACCCACTGTATTGCAGTAACCCTGTACTACAACCCACTGTATAGCAGTAACCCTGTTCTACACCCCTACAACCCACTGTATAGCAGTAACCCTGTTCTACACC
This sequence comes from Oncorhynchus gorbuscha, assembly GCF_021184085.1. Lineage (NCBI taxonomy): Eukaryota > Metazoa > Chordata > Actinopteri > Salmoniformes > Salmonidae > Oncorhynchus > Oncorhynchus gorbuscha. The sequence goes on from NW_025746129.1 coordinate 69,094, forward strand.
CCTACAACCCACTGTATAGCAGTAACCCTGTTCTACAACCCTACAACCCACTGTATAGCGTTAACCCTGTTCTACAACCCACTGTATAGCAGTAACCCTGTTCTACAACCCACTGTATAGCAGTAACCCTGTTCTACAACCCACTGTATAGCAGTAACCCTGTTCTACAACCCTACAACCCACTGTATAGCAGTAACCCTGTTCTACAACCCACTGTATAGCAGTAACCCTGTTCCACAACTCACTGTATAGCAGTAACCCTGTTCTACAACCCACTGTACAGCAGTAACCCTGTTCTACAACCCACTGTATAGCAGTAACCCTGTTCTACAACCCACTGTATAGCAGTAACACTGACCTACACCCCTACAACCCACTGTATAGCAGTAACCCTGTTCTACAACCCTACAACCCACTGTACAGCAGTAACCCTGTTCTACACCCCTACAACCCACTGTATAGCAGTAACCCTGTTCTACAACCCTACAACCCACTGTACAGCAGTAACCCTGTTCTACAACCCTACAACCCACTGTATAGCAGTAACCCTGTTCTACAACCCACTGTATAGCAGTAACCCTGTTCTACAACCCTACAACCCACTGTACAGCATTAACCCTGTTCTACAACCCAAATATGACCCCTCCTGACCCAGTAAAATATGATCCCTCATCCTGACCCAGCAGAACATGACCCCTCATCCTGATCCAGTAAAACATGACCCCTCATCCTGACCCAGTCAAATATGACCCCTCATCCTGACCCAGTCAAATATGACCCTTCATCCTGACCCAGTAGACCATGACCTCTCAACATGACCCAGTAAAACATGACCCCTCATCCTGACCCAGTCAAATATGACCCCTCATCCTGACCCAGTCAAATATGACCCTTCATCCTGACCCAG
>NW_025746129.1:77500-92500 GCF_021184085.1 Oncorhynchus gorbuscha
ACACTAACTAGTCTTCCTCTGTACCTGACAGTAGATGTGTATTGTGTCGTATCAGACACTAACTAGTCTTCCTCTGTACCTGACAGTAGATGTGTAGTGTGTCGTATCAGACACTAACTGTGTTCCCGTTCCTTCCCAGCTGTTCAACACCCAGGCTCAGAGCCTGCTCCTCATGACCTCTGTGGCCATGCCTGTGTTCAGCAAGAAGAAGGAGACGGTGAGTGGGGGTCTGGGCTGAGTCCCAAAGTAGTCCACTATATGGGGAATAGGGCTCTTGTCTAAAGTAGTGCACTATATAGGGAATAGGGCTCTGGTCTAAAGTAGTCCACTATATAGGGAATAGGGCTCTGGTCTAAAGTAGTCCACTATATAGGGAATAGGGCTCTGGTCAAAAGTACTCCACTATATAGGGAATAGGGCGCTGGTCTAAAGTAGTGCACTATATAGGGAATAGGGCGCTGGTCTAAAGTAGTGCACTATATAGGGAATAGGGCTCTGGTCTAAAGTAGTGCACTATATAGGGAATAGGGCTCTGGTCTAAAGTAGTGCACTATATAGGGAATAGGGCTCTGGTCTAAAGTAGTGCACTATATAGGGAATAGGGCTCTGGTCTAAAGTAGTGCACTATATAGGGAATAGGGCTCTGGTCTAAAGTAGTGCACTATAGGGAATAGGGCTCCGTTTGGGACGCATCCCCTAGAGTGGAGTTCTTCATCCTTGTCTCTCTGTCTTTCTGCATCCAGCTGTCTCATGGTATTCTGCTGGGGGTGGTGGGGACTGACGTCCCTCTGAGAGAACTGATGAGGCTGGTTCCTAGATACAAGGTACCAAACACCCTTCACCTCTATGGACAACACGTTCCTGTCGTCTTTGATGTCCTTCTATAGAGCTGTCTGCTCTGTACTGCACCTTAACGACTGACTGACCTCTCTGACCCCTCTTTCATGAGATCCATGTCTCCCTGTGTGTCTCCCATAGCTGGGTGTCCATGGTTACGCCTTCCTCAACACCAACAACGGTTATATCCTCGCCCACCCTGCCCTCCGACCCCTGTATAAGGAGGGAAAGAAGCTGAAGCCAAAACCCAACTACAACAGTGTTGATCTGGCTGAGGTGGAGTGGGAGGACACGGATGAGACGGTGAGTAATCACACACACACACACACACACACACACACACACACACACACACACACACACACACACACACACACACACACACACACACACACACACACACACACACACACACACACACACACACACACACACACACACACACACACACACACACACACACACACACACACACACACACACACACACACACACACACTTGTCTTATTCACAGCCACAGAAGACCGTCTCTGATTGTGGCCGTGTGTATTTTCCTTCCAGTTGAGAACTGCCATGGTAAAAGGAGAGACAGGTGCTCTGTCCTTAGACGTCAGAGCCACTGTAGAGAAAGGGGTAAGTTATTATTAACACAGCATAGTTATTAACACAGCATAGTTATTAATGGTAAAAGGAGAGACAGGTGCTCTGTCCTAGACGTAAGCCACTGTAGAGAAAGGGGTAGTTATTAAACACAGCATAGTTATTAACACAGCATAGTTATTAACACAGCATAGTTATTAACACAGCATAGTTATTAACACAGCATAGTTATTAACACAGCATAGTTATTAACACAGCATAGTTATTAACGCAGCATAGTTATTAACACAGCATAGTTATTAACACAGCATAGTTATTAACACAGCATAGTTATTAAACACAGCATAGTTATTAACACAGCATAGTTATTATTAACACAGCATACACAGCATAGTTATTAACACAGCATAGTTATTAAACACAGCATAGTTATTATTAACACAATTAACACAGCATAGTTATTAACACAGCATAGTTATTATTAACACAGCATAGATTATTAACACAGCATAGTTATATTAACAGAGCATAGTAGAGAAAGGGCCACAGCATAGTTATTATTAACACAGCATAGTTATTATTAACACAGCATAGTTATTATTAACACAGCATAGTTATTAACACAGCATAGTTATTATTAACACAGCATCGTTATTAACAGCATAGTTATTAATGGTAGGAGAGACAGGTAGTTATTAACACAGCATAGTTATTAACACAGCATAGTTATTAACACAGCATAGTTATTATTAACACAGCATAGTTATTAACACAGCATAGTTATTAACACAGCATAGTTATTAACACAGCATAGTTATTAATGGTAAAAGGAGAGACAGGTGCTCTGTCCTTAGACGTCAGAGCCACTGTAGAGAAAGGGGTAAGTTATTATTAACACAGCATAGTTATTAACACAGCATAGTTATTAACACAGCATAGTTATTAACACAGCATAGTTATTAACACAGCATAGTTATTATTAACACAGCATAGTTATTATTAACACAGCATAGTTATTAACACAGCATAGTTATTAACACAGCATAGTTATTAACACAGCATAGTTATTATTAACACAGCATAGTTATTATTAACACAGCATAGTTATTAACACAGCATAGTTATTAACACAGCATAGTTATTATTAACACAGCATAGTTATTATTAACACAGCATAGTTATTATTAACACAGCATAGTTATTAACACAGCATAGTTATTATTAACACAGCATAGTTATTATTAACACAGCATAGTTATTAACACAGCATACACAGCATAGTTATTATTAACACAGCATAGTTATTAAACACAGCATAGTTATTAACACAGCATAGTTATTATTAACACAGCATAGTTATTAACATTAGCATAATTAACACAGCATAGTTATTATTAACACAGCATAGTTATTATTAACACAGCATAGTTATTATTAATATAGCAGTAGTCCCAGTACAAGGTGACATTACATAGTTATTAACACAGCAGTAGTCCCAGTACAAGGTGACATTACATAGAGCCGACTACCACCTTTAAGAGCTGTTTATTCCCCAACCAGAGGAGAGTCATGTTCCTGAAGAATGACTACTTCTACACAACCATCAACGAGACTCCGTTCAGGTTGGTCCAATCAACACAACGTAACATTCTTCTTCTATGTAGACGTCTCAGAAACAGTTATAATGTGGAGAAAAAACTATGGAAACTGTGTAAACGTGTAATGGGTGTGTCTCTACAGTCTTGGCATGGTGCTGACCAGAGGGCACGGAGAATACATCTTCATTGGGAACGTGTCTGTCAGGGAAGGTAAGTCGTCTGTCTTGAACGACAAACACTGCAGTATAACTACTAAACCAGGGTGTTTTCATCCACAGATCTCTGCATTATAACTACTAAACCAGGGTGTTATAGCTTGTGTCCATCCACAGACCTCTGCAGTATAACTACTAAACCAGGGTGTTATAACTTGTCCATCCACAGGCCTCTGCAGTTTAACTACTAAACCAGGGTGTTATAGCTTGTGTCCATCCACAGACCTCTGCAGTATAACTACTAAACCAGGGTGTTATAACTTGTCCATCCACAGGCCTCTGCAGTATAACTACTAAACCAGGGTGTTATAACTTGTCCATCCACAGGCCTCTGCAGTATAACTACTAAACCAGTGTGTTTTCATCCACAGGTCTCAATGACCTGATGCAGCCAGATGTGTCCATCGCAAATGAGTGGTGAGTGTCTGACGAATCAGTTTCCCTCCCTATTCTTTCACTCACCAGCAAGCTATGACCTGACTGGTACACTATTACTGGTGTGTGTGTGTGTGTGTGTGTGTGTGTGTGTGTGTGTGTGTGTGTGTGTGTGTGTGTGTGTGTGTGTGTGTGTGTGTGTGTGTGTGTGTGTGTGTGTGTGTGTGTGTGTGTGTGTGTGTGTGTGTGTGTGTGTGTGTGTGTCTGTCCTGTCTCTACAGGACCTACTGTGAGACAGACATTGACCCTCACCACCGCAAGCTGACCCAGCTCCAGGCTGTGTTTCGATACCTCACAGGGAAGGAACCTGATCTGGAGTGTGAGCCACCCACAGTACATTCAGATATTAACACGCCATTTCAGAAAAGAGCCTTAGATTGACCTTTAACAGGAATCTCATTCATGGTCTTTAGGTGATGAGGAACTGTTGAGACAGACTCTGTTTGATGCTGTGGTCACAGCCCCCATGGAGGCTTACTGGACAGCATTGATGCTCAACCCATCTGGGTAATTACCATGGATACTACAATACCACACTAGTACACTACTATACTACTACATTTCTATACTACTACACTACTATACTACTACACTACCACACCACTACACGACCACACTACTACACTACTATACTACTACAATACCACACTAGTACACTACTACACTACTATACTACTACACTACTATACTACTACAATACCACACTAGTACACTATCACACTACTACACTACTACATTACTATACTACTACACTACCACACCAATACACTACCACAACTACACTACTACACTACTATACTACTACATTTCTATACTACTACACCACCACACCACTACACTACCGCACTACTACACTACTATACTACTAAACTACTACACTACTATACTACTACACTACTACTACACTACACTACTACACGACCATACTACTACACTACTATACTACTACACTACTATACTACTACACTACCACACCACTACACAACCATACTACTACACAACTATACTACTACAATACCACACTAGTACACTACCACACTACAATACTACCACACCACTACACTACTATACTACTACACTACACTACTACACTACTATACTACCACACTACTATACTACTACACTACTACACTACTATACTACTACACTACTACACTACCATACTACCACACTACTACACTACTACACTACCACTCTACTACACTACTTCACTACTATACTACTACACTACTACACTACCACACTACTACACTACTACACTACTATACTACTACACTACCACACCACTACACTACTATACTACTACACCACTACACTACCACACTACTACACCACTGTACTAATACACCACTATACTACTATACTTCTACACTACCACACCACTACACTACTATACTACTACACTACTACACTACTATACTACTACACTACCACACCACTACACTACTATACTACTACACCACTACATTACCACACTACTACACCACTGTACTAATACCCCACTATACTACTATACTTCTACACTACCACACCACTACACTACTATACTACCACACTACTATACAACTACACCACTACACTACTATACCACTACACTACTATACTACCTATACACTACACTACTACTACTACACTACACCACTACACTACTACTACACTACTACACTACTACACATACTACTACACTACTACAGTCACATGCCTATACTACTACACTACTACACTACTACACTACGATACTACTGTACTGCTATACTACTACACTACTATACTACTACACTACTATCCTACTGCACAACTATACTACTACACTACTACAGTCACATGACTATACTACTACACTACCACACTACTACACTACTACACTACTACACTACGATACTACTGTACTGCTATACTACTACACTACTATACTACTACACTACCACACCACTACACTACTATACTACTACACTACTACACAGTCACACAACTATCCTACTACACTACTAACCTACTACACGACTATACTACTACACTACTACAGTCACATGACTATACTACTACACTACTACACAATCACACAACTATACTACCACACCACTACACTACTACACGACTATACTACAACACTACTATACTACTACACTACTACAGTCACATGACTATACTACTACACTACCACACTACCACACTACTACACTACTACACTACGATACTACTGTACTGCTATACTACTACACTGCTACACTACACTACCACACCACTACACTACTACACGACTATACTACGACATTACTATACTACTACACTACTACACAGTCACACTACTACACCACTATACTACTATACTACCACACCACTACACTACCACACCACTACACTACCACACTACCACACCACTACACTACTACACTACCACACTACCATACTACTACACCACTATACTACTATACTACTATATTACCACACCACTACACTACCACACTACCACACTACCATACTACTACACCACTATACTACTATATTACCACACCACTACACTACTACACTACTATACTACTACACTACCACACTACTATACTACTATACTACTACACAGTCACACTACTACACCACTATACTACTATACTACCACACCACTACACTATCACACCACTACACTGCCACACCACTACACTACCACACCACTACACTACCATACTACCACACTACCACACTACTACACTACCACACTACCACACCACTACACTATCACACCACTACACTACCACACTACTACACTACCACACCACTACACTATCACACCACTACACTACCACACTACCACACCACTACACTATCACACCACTACACTACCACACTACCACACCACTACACTACCACACTACCACACTACCACACCACTACACTACCACACTACCACACTACCACACCACTACACTACACTACCACACCACCACACTACCACACTACCACACTACCACACTACTACACTACACTACCACACCACTACACTACCACACCACTACACTACACTACCACACCACTACACTACCACACCACTACACTACCACACCACTACACTACCACACCACTACACTACACTACCACACCACTACACTACCACACCACTACACTACCACACTACCACACCACTACACTACACTACCACACTACCACACTACTACACTACACTTGCACAGTACCACCACTCTCTGTGGTCACATGGAGAGTCCTACCAGACAGACATGATGTTCAATTCAACTGGGTTGGTAACAGTGCTGTAACATACCATAATACCAGACTACCATGCTGCCATACTACCATACTACTATACTACCATACTACTATACTACCACACTACTATACTACTATACTCCATCTGGGTTGGTAACAGTGCTGTAACATACCATAATACCAGACTACCATGCTGCCATACTACCATACTACTATACTACCACACTACTATACTACTATACTCCATCTGGGTTGGTAACAGTGCTGTAACATACCATACTACTATACTACTATACTTCATCTGGGTTGGTAACAGTGCTGTAACATACCATACGACTATACTCCATCTGGGTTGGTAACAGTGCTGTAACATACCACACTACCATACTACTATACTCCATCTGGGTTGGTAACAGTGCTGTAACATACCACACTACCACACTACTACTACTCCATCTGGGTTGGTAACAGTGCTGTAACATACCATACTACTATACTCCATCTGGGTTGGTAACAGTGCTGTAACCATACCACACTACTATACTCCATCTGGGTTGGTAACAGTGCTGTAACATACCATACTACTATACTCCATCTGGGTTGGTAACAGTGCTGTAACATACCATACTACTATACTACTATACTCCATCTGGGTTGGTAACAGTGCTGTAACATACCATACTACTATACTACTATACTCCATCTGGGTTGGTAACAGTGCTGTAACATACCATACTACTATACTCCATCTGGGTTGGTAACAGTGCTGTAACATACCATACTACTATACTCCATCTGGGTTGGTAACAGTGCTGTAACATACCATACTACTATACTACTATACTCCATCTGGGTTGGTAACAGTGCTGTAACATACCATACTACTATACTACTATATTCCATCTGGGTTGGTGACAGTGCTGTAACATACTACTATACTACTATACTCCATCTGGGTTGGTAACAGTGCATACTACTATACTACCATCTCTGGGTTGGTAACAGTGCTGTAACATACCCATACTACTACTATACTCCATCTGGGTTGGTAACAGTGCTGTAACATACCACTACTACCCATCTGGGTTGGTAACAGTGCTGTAACATACCATACTACTATACTCCATCTGGGTTGGTAACAGTGCTGTAACATACCATACTACTATACTCCATCTGGGTTGGTAACAGTGCTGTAACATACCATACTACTATACTCCATCTGGGTTGGTAACAGTGCTGTAACATACCATACTACTATACTACTACACTCCATCTGGGTTGGTAACAGTGCTGTAACATACCATACTACTATACTCCATCTGGGTTGGTAACAGTGCTGTAACATACCATACTACTATACTACTATACTCCATCTGGGTTGGTAACAGTGCTGTAACATACCATACTACTATACTCCATCTGGGTTGGTAACAGTGCTGTAACATACCATGCTGCTACCTACCACCATATACTGTACTACTAATGTTCCCATCCATCTGGGTTGGTAACAGTGCTGTAACATACCATACTACTATACTCCACCTGGGTTGGTAACAGTGCTGTAACATACCACACTACCTCACCACCATACTACTATACTACTATACTCCATCTGGGTTGGTAACAGTGCTGTAACATACCATACTACTATACTCCATCTGGGTTGGTAACAGTGCTGTAACATACCATGCTGCCAATATATCCCATATTTATGATCGGTTGATAAATGTTCTACATCCTTGTTTAGATTTGAATGTATGTCTGGTTATCAGCTGTGGTGTTACTGCCCCTCCTTGTCTCTCCTCTGTGTTCAGTATGGACGAGGGGGTGGAGACTGCGTTCCTGGGCACCCGGTCTGGTCTGATGAGGGTCACCAGATACGTGGGCATTGAGAAACGCGTTGCCAAGTAAGTCAGGCCTACAGTACTGAAACACACTGGGTTACCTACAGTACTGAAACACACTGGGTTACCTACAGTACTGAAACACACTGGGTTACCTACAGTACTGAAACACACTGGGTTACCTACAGTACTGAAACACACTGGGTTACCTACAGTACTGAAACACACTGGGTTACCTACAGTACTGAAACACACTGGGTTACCTACAGTACTGAAACACACTGGGTTACCTACAGTACTGAAACACACTGGGTTACCTACAGTACTGAAACACACTGGGTTACCTACAGTACTGAAACACACTGGGTTACCTACAGTACTGAAACACACTGGGTTACCTACAGTACTGAAACACACTGGGTTACCTACAGTACTGAAACACACTGGGTTACCTACAGTACTGAAACACACTGGGTTACCTACAGTACTGAAACACACTGGGTTACCTACAGTACTGAAACACACTGGGTTGTCATCTGTTGTTTTACTGGGTTGTCTCTGCTGTACATAGGTGGCTACATTTATTATGAGTGAGTGAGTGAGTGAGTGAGTGAGTGAGTGAGTGAGTGAGTGAGTGAGTGAGTGAGTGGGTGGGTGAGTGAGTGGGTGGGTGAGTGGTGAGTGAGTGGTGTGAGTGAGTGAGTGAGTGAGTGAGTGAGTGAGTGAGTGAGTGAGTGAGTGGGTGGGTGGGTGGGTGGGTGGGTGGGTGGGTGGGTGGGTGGGTGGGTGGGTGGGTGAGTGAGTGGGTGGGTGAGTGAGTGGTGGTGGTGGGTGGGTGGGTGAGTGGTGAGTGGTGGGTGAGTGAGTGAGTGAGTGAGTGAGTGAGTGAGTGAGTGAGTGAGTGAGTGGGTGGGTGAGTGAGTGGGTGAGTGAGTGAGTGAGTGAGTTGGTGGGTGAGTCCTTTCTACAGTATAACAGTCAGAAGATACCATGACTGTAGCAAGATGGCTATAAACCCATACCTGCCAAAAGTAGATTTACTGTTATTCAGTCTGTCTGTAGAAACTGACTAGTCTGTCTATAGCCTACTCTACTCTCAGAGAGACTCTTATCTCTCCAGTAACTGTCCTTGTTCGGGCTCTTCAGGACTCTGCCCTGGCAGTGCCCTCTTGCCAGGCAGGGTTTAGGCTCAGAGTGACTAACACCGCAACATAATCCCACTAGCTATCAGTCATCTGATTGCTTCCGTTACTCATTGTGTAATTCTCCTCTGTGAGGGAGAGTTTTGGGCCAGCAGCTCTTTGTTGACCTTAACAGGTGTATGTCTAGAGTGTCTACAGGGTCCATTAGGAGGCTCTGTGTTTGATGGGTCTAAAGATATCAGTCTGGAGACTGACTGAGTCCCAGACGCTACCCCATTCCATATGGGCAGTACTTTAGACCGGGCCCTATGGACTCTGGTTTAGAGGTGGTTTATATAGGCCCTATGGACTCTGGTTTAGAGGTAGTGTATTATATAGGCCCTATGGACTCTGGTTTAGAGGTAGTGTATTATATAGGCCCTATGGACTCTGGTTTAGAGGTAGTGTATTATATAGGCCCTATGGACTCTGGTTTAGAGGTAGTGTATTATATAGGCCCTATGGACTCTGGTTTAGAGGTAGTGTATTATATAGGCCCTATGGACTCTGGTTTAGAGGTAGTGTATTATAAAGGGATTAGATCACCTATACTTGGATTACCTATAGCCCATTGAATTGATATGACCTATAGTCCCTTGAATTGATTTGACCTATAGCCCCTTGAATTGATATGACCTATAACCCCTTGAATTGATATGACCTATAGTCCCTTGAATTGATATGACCTATAACCCCTTGAATTGATATGACCTATAGCCCCTTGAATTGATATGACCTATAACCCCTTGAATTGATATGACCTATAGTCCCTTGAATTGATATTACCTTTAGAAATATGCTCCTGTGGACTTTCATCGCCCTCCAGTGGGTGATGAAGGTACTGCCGGCTCCACTGGCGGTTGGTGGAACCTTAATTTGGGAGGACAGGCTTGTGGTACTGGCTGGAGCGACATTAGTGGAATGGTATCACATATATCAATCACATGGTTTCCATGTGTTTGAGGCCATTCCATTCGCTCCGTTCCAGCCATTATTATGAGCCGTCCTCCCCTCAGCAGCCTCCTCTGGTCAGGGCATCTAGGTTGTCCAATACAGTAGAGGAGAGTGGGGTGAGATGAGACATTCTTTACATTCAGCATGACTCTGTCATAGGAAATAAAGTGACAGTAAACATGACAGTTGTGAAAACATATCTTGTCTGCAGGACAGGGTAAGTTAAACCACCTTCACATGTCTGGACGGAATATTACCACTACCATTTTAAATCCATGTCCTATCTTTATATCTTAAACACAATTCGTCACAATTGCTTTTTTTGGGGGTGTCTTTTTATGGATCTTTTAACATAGGCTTCATACCTAACAAACACTTTGTGATTTTTAATCACTTTTAACACAGGCCCTGTTGTTACCTCATATCCCAGAGACAGTACCTTGCATTACGCCTGGGAAGAAAACACTTCCATTTGATCAATTTACCTCATGGATCAATTTACCTCATGGCCATTGGCTCAATTTACCTCATGGCCATTGGCTCAATTTACCCCATGGCCATTGGCTCAATTTACCTCATGGCCATTGGCTCAATTTACCCCATGGCCATTGGCTCAATTTACCTCATGGCCATTGGCTCAATTTACCTCATGGCCATTGGCTTAATTTACCTCATGGCCATTGGCTCAATTTACCCCATGGCCATTGGCTCAATTTACCTCATGGCCATTGGCTTAATTTACCTCATGGCCATTGGCTCAATTTACCTCATGGCCATTGGCTCAATTTACCTCATGGATCAATTTACCTCATGGCCATTGGCTCAATTTACCTCATGGCCATTGGCTCAATTTACCTCATGGCCATTGGCTCAATTTACCCCATGGCCATTGGCTCAATTTACATGGCCATTGGCTCAATTTACCTCATGGCCATTGGCTCAATTTACCTCATGGCCATTGGCTCAATTTACCCCATGGCCATTGGCTCAATTTACCTCATGGCCATTGGCTCAATTTACCTCATGGCCATTGGCTTAATTTACCTCATGGCCATTGGCTCAATTTACCGCATGGATCAATTTACCTCATGGCCATTGGCTCAATTTACCTCATGGCCATTGGCTCAATTTACCTCATGGCCATTGGCTCAATTTACCTCATGGCCATTGGCTCAATTTACCTCATGGCCATTGGCTCAATTTACCTCATGGCCATTGGCTCAATTTACCTCATGGCCATTGGCTCAATTTACCTCATGGCCATTGGCTCAATTTACCTCATGGCCATTGGCTCAATTTACCTCATGGCCATTGGCTCAATTTACCTCATGGCCATTGGCTCAATTTACCTCATGGCCATTGGCTCAATTTACCCCAAGGCAGACATTTAGACTATATTAGCCCACACAGCTACAGCTATAATGATGACCTTTCATGCCAGGTTTAGGACCTCATATTGAAGTTTATATAGACCCCAACTGATGTATAGAACAATCCTAAAACTATGTACTTAGTTTTAGATACCAGCATTATGAAACCTACTGTATAACAACACATTCATTTGACTTGGGGAAAGTCTGTTTTTTTGACCTACTGTAACTTCCTTACCCCCTTTTCCATGTGGTTTCTTCCTTCACTGACTCCATGAAATGAAGACCTCTTCCTAAATATTTGGTTAAATGATTCATGTGGTGTGTTGTTTCCTAGAAACAAGGGTGGCTCAATTTACCCCTTTGGCTCATTTGACCCCTTTGGCTCAATTTACCCCTTTGGCTCATTTGACCCCTTTGGCTCAATTTACCCCTTTGGCTCAATTCACCCCTTTGGCTCAATTTACCCCTTTGGCTCAATTTACCCCTTTGGCTCATTTGACCCCTTTGGCTCAATTTACCCCTTTGGCTCAATTTACCCCTTTGGCTCAATTTACCCTCATTTGACCCCTTTGGCTCAATTTACCCCTTTGGCTCAATTTACCCCTTTGGCTCAATTTACCCCTTTGGCTCAATTTACCCCTTTGGCTCAATTTACCCCTTTGGCTCAATTTACCCCTTTGGCTCAATTTACCCCACTCTCCCCTCTACACACTGCTTCAACAACACATTGTTCTTCTGACATGGTTGCTTTCTGAATCTGGCTAACTCTCTGTATTTTACCATGTACCCCTGACCCCTTCTTGTGACCTGTGACCCTCCCAACTCCTGTGTTTCCAGACCAAAGGTCTTCTCCAAGTCAGTACATGACAGAAAGTGACCTGATTTTGGTTCATTTTTGGTCTTAAAGGTTTATTTTTGTTGCAAAAAGCAAGCTTCAATGGACCGGCTTCTGCATCTCTATCCCTTGTAGAAGCAAAGCTTTTAACTAGGACCAAGACAGTAGATTATAATCCTGTAGATCCTATCCCAGCAATAATGCCTTGCATTACACACAGCAAGAAATTTGCAATTCAATTTGCTCAAAATTTCTTCAATTTGCTCAACTTGCCATTGGCTCAACCACTGGCTCAATTTACTCCAAGGCAGACATTTAGCCCACGCAGCTACAACTATAATGATGACCTTTCATGCCAGGTTTAGGACCTCATATTGAAGTTTATATAGACCCCAACTAATGTATAGAACAATCTTAAAATGATCTACTTTGGTTTAGTTAAAGCTTTTAACTAGTACTGAGACCGCAGATTATAATCCTGTAGATCATTTTAACTAGTACTGAGACCGCAGATTATAATCCTGTTGATCATTTTAACTAGGACCAAAACAGTAGAGTATAATCCTGTAGATCATTTTAACTAGGACCAAGACAGTAGATTATAATCCTGTTGGTCATTGTAACTAGGACCAAAACAGTAGATTATAATCCTGTAGCTCATTTTAACTAGGACCAAGACAGTAGATTATAATCCTGTAGATCATTTTAACTAGTACTGAGACAGTAGATTATAATGCTATAGGTCATTTTAACTAGGACCAAAACCGATTATAATCCTGTAGGTCATTTTAACTAGGACCAAGACAGTAGATTATAATCCTGTAGATCATTTTAACTAGTACTGAGACAGTAGATTATAATTTTAACTAGGACTATTATAATCCTGTAGGTCATTTTAACTAGGACCAAGACAGTAGATTATAATCCTGTAGATCATTTTAACTAGGACCAAGACAGTAGATTATAATCCTGTAGATCATTTTAACTAGGACCAAGACAGTAGATTATAATCCTGTAGATCATTTTAACTAGGACCAAACAATACCTGATTTTAACTAGACAAGACAATAGATTATAATCCTGTAGATCATTTTAACTAGGACCAAAACAGAGATTATAATCCTGTAGGTCATTTTAACTAGGACCAAGACAGTAGATTATAATCCTGTAGATCCCAGCCTCTCTTCCTCGCTCTGCACTGGCTTCTTGCTTTACAATTGATTTCAACATTTTGGCAACACTTTATGAAAGCTTTCATTAAAAAGCCTTTTAAATGCTTATAGATGTTTACAAATGCTCATAAATGTATTTTTTTAAATATTTGATTGATTACTGAAATCAATAAGTAATAATTGTATCGGTGTTACACCCAATTCTGACCCCTCACAGGAAATTCCTGTCTCCGTCGGACAAGGAGAACATCTTTACGATGGACCACTTCCCCGTGTGGTATCGCCGCGCTGCAGAGTACCCCGCCGGCAAGTTCCTGTACTACATCCCCAAAGAGGACACCAGAGGTAGGGACTACTTTCTCTCTGCTCCACCACACACTGTTGTGATTGTCTTGTAACAGTACAATAACCACTTTATTAATACCCATATGGAGTCTGGGACAACAACTGAACAGTTACACCAGGAGTAGGAACTACTTTCTACTTTCAGAGGTAGGAACTACTTTCTACTTTCAGAGGTAGGGACTACTTTTCTCTCTGTTCTCCCACTCTGTCGCCAAGGCAAGTTGGCCAGTTAATCAATAAATGCCATTAAGCGAAGACTTTTATCCAAAAGGATGAAAGCGCTATGCTCTACCAACTGAGCTACAGAGGATCAATAGCTGTCAGGTTTGTGATTGTCTTGTCAAAGTACAATAACCACCTAATACAATGTCCTTGTGGAGTTTAAATAAACT
>NW_025746129.1:102500-110000 GCF_021184085.1 Oncorhynchus gorbuscha
ATCTATAGGATAGGGTTTACTGGGTTTATACAGTATGTATATCTATAGGATAGGGTTTACTGGGTTTATACAGTATGTATCTATAGGATAGGGTTTCCTGGGTTTATACCGTATGTATCTATAGGATAGGGTTTACACAGTATGTATCTATAGGATAGGGTTTATACAGTATGTATCTATAGGATAGGGTGTCCTGGGTTTATACAGTGTGTATCTATAGGATAGGGTTTATACAGTATGTATCTATAGGATAGGGTTTATACAGTATGTATCTATAGGATAGGGTTTATACAGTATGTATCTATAGGATAGGGTGTCCTGGGTTTATACAGTGTGTATCTATAGGATAGGGTTTATACAGTATGTATCTATAGGATAGGGTGTCCTGGGTTTATACAGTGTGTATCTATAGGATAGGGTTTATACAGTATGTATCTATAGGATAGGGTTTATACAGTATGTATCTATAGGATAGGGTTTATACAGTATCTATCTATAGGATAGGGTTTATACAGTATGTATCTATAGGATAGGGTGTCCTGGGTTTATACAGTATGTATCTATAGGATAGGGTTTACTGGGTTTATACAGTATGTATCTATAGGATAGGGTTTACTGGGTTTATACAGTATGTATCTATAGGATAGGGTGTCCTGGGTTTATACAGTATGTATCTATAGGATAGGGTTTCCTGGGTTCATACAGTATGTATCTATAGGATAGGGTGTCCTGGGTTTATACAGTGTGTATCTATAGGATAGTGTTTACACAGTATGTATCTATAGGATATGGTGTCCTGGGTTTATACAGTATGTATCTATAGGATAGGGTTTACACAGTATGTATCTATAGGATAGGGTTTACACAGTATGTATCTATAGGATAGGGTTTACACAGTATGTATCTATAGGATAGGGTTTATACAGTATGTATCTATAGGATAGGGTTTATACAGTATGTATCTATAGGATAGGGTTTCCTGGGTTTATACAGTATGTATCTATAGGATAGGGTTTACTGGGTTTATACAGTATGTATCTATAGGATAGGGTTTCCTGGGTTTACACAGTATGTATCTATAGGATAGGGTTTACACAGTATGTATCTATAGGATAGGGTTTATACAGTATGTATCTATAGGATAGGGTGTCCTGGGTTTATACAGTGTGTATCTATAGGATAGGGTTTATACAGTATGTATCTATAGGATAGGGTTTATACAGTATGTATCTATAGGATAGGGTTTATACAGTATGTATCTATAGGATAGGGTGTCCTGGGTTTATACAGTGTGTATCTATAGGATAGGGTTTAAACAGTATGTATCTATAGGATAGGGTGTCCTGGGTTTATACAGTGTGTATCTATAGGATAGGGTTTATACAGTATGTATCTATAGGATAGGGTTTATACAGTATGTATCTATAGGATAGAGTTTATAAAGTATGTATCTATAGGATAGGGTTTCCTGGTTTTATACAGTATGTATCTATAGGATAGTGTTCACTGGGTTTATACAGTATGTATCTATAGGATAGGGTTTATACAGTATGTATCTATAGGATAGGGTTTACTGGGTTTATACAGTATGTATCTATAGGATAGGGTTTATATACAGTATGTATCTATAGGATAGGGTTTATACAGTATGTATCTATAGGATAGGGTTTATACAGTATGTATCTATAGGATAGGGTTTATACAGTATGTATCTATAGGATAGGGTTTATACAGTATGTATCTATAGGATAGGGTTTATAGGGTTTATACAGTATGTATCTATAGGATAGGGTTTATACAAGATGTATCTATAGGATAGGGTTTATACAGTATGTATCTATAGGATAGGGTTTATACAGTATGTATCTATAGGATAGGGTTTATACAGTATGTATCTATAGGATAGGGTGTCCTGGGTTTATACAGTATGTATCTATAGGATAGGGTTTCCTGGTTTTATACAGTATGTATCTATAGGATAGTGTTTACTGGGTTTATACAGTATGTATCTATAGGATAGGGTTTACTGGGTTTATACAGTATGTATCTATAGGATAGGGTGTCCTGGGTTTATACAGTATGTATCTATAGGATAGGGTTTACTGGGTTTATACAGTATGTATCTATAGGATAGGGTTTATACAGTATGTATCTATAGGATAGGGTTTATACAGTATGTATCTATAGGACAGGGTTTATACAGTATGTATCTATAGGATAGGGTTTATACAGTATGTATCTATAGGATAGGGTTTATACAGTATGTATCTATAGGATAGGGTTTATACAAGATGTATCTATAGGATAGGGTTTATACAGTATGTATCTATAGGATAGGGTTTATACAGTATGTATCTATAGGATAGGGTGTCCTGGGTTTATACAGTATGTATCTATAGGATAGGGTTTCCTGGTTTTATACAGTATGTATCTATAGGATAGTGTTTACTGGGTTTATACAGTATGTATCTATAGGATAGGGTTTACTGGGTTTATACAGTATGTATCTATAGGATAGGGTGTCCTGGGTTTATACAGTATGTATCTATAGGATAGGGTTTCCTGGGTTCATACAGTATGTATCTATAGGATAGGGTTTCCTGGGTTTATACAGTATCTATCTATAGGATAGGGTTTCCTGGGTGTATACAGTATGTATCTATAGGATAGGGTTTATACAGTATGTATCTATAGGATAGGGTTCATACAGTATGTATCTATAGGATAGGGTTTATACAGTATGTATCTATAGGATAGGGTTTATACAGTATGAATCTATAAGATAGGGTTTCCTGGGTTTATACAGTATGCATCTATAGGATAGGGTTTATACAGTATGTATCTATAGGATAGGGTTTATACAGTATGTATCTATAGGATAGGTTTTACTGGGTTTATACAGTATGTATGTATAGGATAGGGTTTATACAGTATGTATCTATAGGATAGGGTTTACTGGGTTTATACAGTATGTATCTATAGGATAGGGTTTATACAGTATGTATCTATAGGATAGGGTTTATACAGTATGTATCTATAGGATAGGGTTTACTGGGTTTATACAGTATGTATCTATAGGATAGGGTTTATACAGTATGTATCTATAGGATAGGGTTTATACAGTATGTATCTATAGGATAGGGTTTATACAGTATGTATCTATAGGATAGGCTTTATACAGTATGTATCTATAGGATAGGGTTTCTTGGGTTTATACAGTATGTATCTATAGGATATGGTTTCCTGGGTTTATACAGTATGTATCTATAGGATAGGGTTTCCTGGGTTTATACAGTATGTTTCTATAGGATAAGGTTTATACAGTATGTATAGGATAGGGTTTCCTGGGTTTATACAGTATGTATCTATAGGATAGGGTTTCCTGGGTTTATACAGTATGTATCTATAGGATAGGGTTTCCTGGGTTTATACAGTTTGTATCTATAGGATAGGGTTTCCTGGGTTTATACAGTATGTATCTATAGGATAGGGTTTCCTGGGTTTATACAGTATGTATCTATAGGATAGGGTTTCCTGGGTTTATACAGTATGTATCTATAGGATAGGGTTTCCTGGGTTTATAAGTCGCTCTGGATAAGAGCGTCTGCTAAATGACTTAAATGTAAATGTAAATGTTTATACAGTATGTATCTATAGGATAGGGTTTCCTGGGTTTATACAGTATGTATCTATAGGATAGGGTTTCCTGGGTTTATACAGTATGTATCTATAGGATAGGGTTTCCTGGGTTTATACAGTATGTATCTATAGGATAGGGTTTCCTGGGTGCTCCTTGAGGTCTGTGACTCGTGGTGGCTGCTGAAATCCAATGGGTCCCTTTTGCAGTGCTGCCATAGATCTTGTGGACACCATGTTTGCTTGGGGTTTATAAGGACTTTATGAATGTTTATGAGGACTTTATGAATGATATTGAGGACTTTATGAATGTTTATGAGGACTGTATGAATGATATTGAGGACCTTATGAATGTTTATGAGGACTTTATGAATGTTTATGAGGACCTTATGAATGTTTATGAGGACTGTATGAATGATATTGAGGACTTTATGAATGTTTATGAGGACTGTATGAATGATATTGAGGACTTTATGAATGTTTATGAGGACTGTATGAATGTTTATGAGGACTTTATGAATGTTTATGAGGACTGTATGAATGTTTATGAGGACTGTATGAATGTTTATGAGGACTGTATGAATGTTTATGAGGACTTTATGAATGATATTGAGGACTTTATGAATGTTTATGAGGACTGTATGAATGATATTGAGGACCTTATGAATGTTTATGAGGACTTTATGAATGTTTATGAGGACCTTATGAATGTTTATGAGGACTGTATGAATGATATTGAGGACTTTATGAATGTTTATGAGGACTGTATGAATGATATTGAGGACTTTATGAATGTTTATGAGGACTGTATGAATGTTTATGAGGACTTTATGAATGTTTATGAGGACTGTATGAATGTTTATGAGGACTGTATGAATGTTTATGAGGACTGTATGAATGTTTATGAGGACTTTATGAATGATATTGAGGACTTTATGAATGATATTGAGGACTTTATGAATGATATTGAGGACTTTATGAATGTTTATGAGGACTGTATGAATGTTTATGAGGACTGTATGAATGTTTATGAGGACTGTATGAATGTTTATGAGGACTTCATGAATGTTTATGAGGACTGTATGAATGTTTATGAGGACTTTATGAATGTTTATGAGGACTGTATGAATGTTTATGAGGACTGTATGAATGTTTATGAGGACTTTATGAATGTTTATGAGGACTGTATGAATGTTTATGATGACTTTATGAATGTTTATGAGGACTTTATGAATGTTTATGAGGACTTTATGAATGTTTATGAGAACTTTATGAATGATATTGTGGACTTTATGAATGATATTGAGGAGTTTATGAATGATATTGAGGACTGTATGAATGTTTATGAGGACTGTATGAATGATATTGAGGACTTTATGAATGTTTATGAGGTCTTTATGAATGATATTAAGGACTTTATGAATGATATTGAGGACTATATGAATGATATTGAGGACTTTATGAATGATATTGAGGACTTTATGAATGTTTATGAGGACTTTATGAATGTTTATGAGGACTTTATGAATGTTTATGAGGACTGTATGAATATTTATGAGGACTTTATGAATGATATTGAGGACTTTAGGAATGTTTATGAGGATTTTATGAATGATATTGGGGACTTTATGAATGTTTATGAGGACTTTATGAATGATATTGAGGACTTTATGAATGTTTATGAGAACTTTATGAATGATATTGAGGACTTTATGAATGATATTGAGGAGTTTATGAATGATATTGAGGACTGTATGAATGTTTATGAGGACTGTATGAATGTTTATGAGGACTGTATGAATGTTTATGAGGACTGTATGAATGTTTATGAGGACTTTATGAATGATATTGAGGACTTTATGAATGATATTGAGGACTTTATGAATGATATTGAGGACTTTATGAATGTTTATGAGGACTGTATGAATGTTTATGAGGACTGTATGAATGTTTATGAGGACTGTATGAATGTTTATGAGGACTTCATGAATGTTTATGAGGACTGTATGAATGTTTATGATGACTTTATGAATGTTTATGAGGACTGTATGAATGTTTATGAGGATTGTATGAATGTTTATGAGGACTGTATGAATGTTTATGAGGACTGTATGAATGTTTATGAGGACTTTATGAATGTTTATGAGGACTGTATGAATGTTTATGATGACTTTATGAATGTTTATGAGGACTTTATGAATGTTTATGAGGACTTTATGAATGTTTATGAGAACTTTATGAATGATATTGTGGACTTTATGAATGATATTGAGGAGTTTATGAATGATATTGAGGACTGTATGAATGTTTATGAGGACTGTATGAATGATATTGAGGACTTTATGAATGTTTATGAGGTCTTTATGAATGATATTAAGGACTTTATGAATGATATTGAGGACTATATGAATGATATTGAGGACTTTATGAATGATATTGAGGACTTTATGAATGTTTATGAGGACTTTATGAATGTTTATGAGGACTTTATGAATGTTTATGAGGACTGTATGAATATTTATGAGGACTTTATGAATGATATTGAGGACTTTAGGAATGTTTATGAGGATTTTATGAATGATATTGGGGACTTTATGAATGTTTATGAGGACTTTATGAATGATATTGAGGACTTTATGAATGTTTATGAGAACTTTATGAATGATATTGAGGACTTTATGAATGTTATTGAGGAGTTTATGAATGATATTGAGGACTGTATGAATGTTTATGAGGACTGTATGAATGATATTGAGGACTTTATGAATGTTTATGAGGACTTTATGAATGATATTAAGGACTTTATGAATGATATTGAGGACTATATGAATGATATTGAGGACTTTATGAATGATATTGAGGACTTGATGAATGTTTATGAGGACTTTATGAATGTTTATGAGGACTTTATGAATGTTTATGAGGACTGTATGAATATTTATGAGGACTTTATGAATGATATTGAGGACTTTTGGAATGTTTATGAGGACTTTATGAATGATATTGAGGACTTTCTGAATGTTTATGAGGACTGTATGAATGATATTGAGGACTTTATGAATTATATTGAGGATGTTATGAATGTTTATGAGGACTGTATGAATGTTTATGAGGACTTTATGAATGTTTATGAGGACTTTATGAATGATATTGAGGACTGTATGAATGATATTGAGGACTTTATGAATGATATTGAGGACTTTATGAATGTTTATGAGGACTGTATGAATGTTTATGAGGACTTTATGAATGTTTATGAGGACTTTATGAATGTTTATGAGGACTTTATGAATGATATTGAGGACTTTATGAATGATATTGAGGACTTTATGAATGTTTATGAGGACTTTGTGAATGTTTATGAGGACTTTGTGAATGTTTATGAGGACTGTATGAATGATATTGAGGACTGTATGAATGTTTATGAGGACTTTATGAATGTTTATGAGGACTTTATGAATGATATTGAGGACTGTATGAATGATATTGAGGACTTTATGAATGATATTGAGGACTTTATGAATGTTTATGAGGACTGTATGAATGTTTATGAGGACTTTATGAATGTTTATGAGGACTTGATGAATGTTTATGAGGACTTTATGAATGATATTGAGGACTTTATGAATGATATTGAGGACTTTATGAATGATATTGAGGACTTTATGAATGTTTATGAGGACTTTGTGAATGTTTATGAGGACTTTGTGAATGTTTATGAGGACTGTATGAATGATATTGAGGACTGTATGAATGTTTATGAGGACTTTATGAATGTTTATGAGGACTGTATGAATGTTTATGAGGACTTTATGAATGTTTATGAGGACTGTATGAATGTTTATGAGGACTGTACGAATGATA
>NW_025746129.1:117500-142500 GCF_021184085.1 Oncorhynchus gorbuscha
CTCTTACAGCAGGTGGGGACACAGAGATGGAGGGATGAAAGACAATAGCAGCATCTTTTAATCCCTCGTTTTTTAATATCCCTCTGAGCGTCTGGCCAACCCTCCATCTCAGAGAACAACAGGAGGGAGAGGACAGAGAGAATCAGGCCATCCCTCCATCTCAGAGAACAACAGGAGGGAGAGGACAGAGAGAATCAGGCCATCCCTCCATCTCAGAGAACAACAGGAGGGAGAGGACAGAGAGAATCAGGCCCTCTCTCCATCTCAGAGAACAACAGGAGGGAGAGGACAGAGAGAATCAGGCCATCCCACCATCTCAGAGAACAACAGGAGGGAGAGGACAGAGAGAATCAGGCCATCCCTCCATCTCAGAGAACAACAGGAGGGAGAGGACAGAGAGAATCAGGCCATCCCTCCATCTCAGAGAACACCAGGAGGGAGAGGACAGAGAGAATCAGGTCATCCCTCCATCTCAGAGAACAACAGGAGGGAGAGGACAGAGAGAATCAGGCCATCCCTCCATCTCAGAGAACAACAGGACGGAGAGGACAGAGAGAATCAGGCCATCCCTCCATCTCAGAGAACAACAGGAGGGAGAGGACAGAGAGAATCAGGCCATCCCTCCACCATGTTCTGCCAAACCAGACCATGTCAAATCAGACCAGTCCTGACCAAGCCAAACCAGACCCAGTTCTGGTTTCTGCAGGGCTGTGGGGTTCGTGGGCTGAGGGATAGAGAAGGGTCATTGAAGGTTCAGAGTTTGTTGATCACCCTATCAGGCGGTTGTCTAGTGGTCTGACTCGTACATATCTATCTCATCTCAGAATGAGAACAGGGTTCAGAATGGAGGAGAGGACCCATTGTGATTGTCGTTTGGTGGAGATAGAGAAGACAGTAGCAGGAGCTGGTTGGTTTCAGGGGGAGAGGAGGAGGAGGGAGAGGAGTAATAGAGCCCTTTCAACCTTGACCCCTGACCTCTAACCCCTGACCCCTCTATGCCACAGAGGAGATCTGCTTGTCCTCAGGGTCTGCGTCACCCTCCCCGTCTCCCATCAGCGGCTGCCTCTTCTTCAGCTCTCGTTGATACTTGGCCATGAGGGAGGCATAGATACATCCGTAGGCCGCCGCCCCCACCATCATGATACACACGATGCCACACACCACCCCGGCTATCACCACCGTCCCGATGGCCCTCCGCACGCTCACCGGCTGGTAGCGCCGCCGCACACAGTCCGGGACGGGCACCAGGTCGCCCGCAGAGGGGACTTCAGATTCGGATGTGGGGCTCCGCCGGTGCCTCCGGAGCCGGTAGTTCGGCCGCAGGGCGGGGATGAACCCTCTTTTCCTCCGCTCCGCGTCCCCCCTCCTCCCCTGTTCTCGTCATCCAGTTGGAGGCAGTAGTTGAACATCTCCACTGGAACACCACGGATGTCCCGGCCTCGCAGGTCCTTAGGGAGGGTACACTCCACCCCATCTACCTTACCACCTGGAGGGAGAGAGAGAGGGGAGCAGGGGGAGGGATAGGACAGAGAGGGGGAGGGGAGCAGGGGGGGGGATAGGACAGAGAGTGGGGAGGGAGAGACAGGGAGAGAGAGAGAGAGAGAGAGAGAGAGGGGAGGGATAGGACAGAGAGGAGGGGGGGGTTGGACAGAGAGTGGGGAGGGAGGGAGAGACAGGGAGAGAGAGAGAGAGAGAGAGAGGGGAGGGATAGGACAGAGAGGAGGGGGAGATAAATAAAAATGTTATTCAGAGTAAAAGCATCAGATGGTATTTAGAGAGATAGACAGTGTGACACAGTGACAGAGAGAGACAGTGTGACACAGTGACAGAGTGACAGAGAGAGACATTGAGACAGAATTACAGAGAGAGTGAGAAAGAGAGAATTACCACCACACATCAGTCATCATCCTCCTGGTAAGTAAACAAGTTTGCAGTTTCATCAGAATGAATACAAATAAACAGCAACTGGCAGCCATTGTGGAGCCCTGGGGGGTGTATGGTGGAACCAAGGGAAGGTCACAGCTAGCATGCAACAATACCACTCTACTCTACAGTGACTGCTCTCTGTCTGACTGACACTCAGGGTCTGCTGGCTGTATAACTGTCTGACAGGATTGGTGAAGCCCTCTAATATGTCAGTCTTTCCATGTTGAATCGGAGATGGGATGGATAATTGATGAGATGAGATCATAGCTACAGCAAGTGTCTGGACCAGGGTGTGGACGTGCCTCAGGGGAAGATCTAGCTATGTGTGTGAGGGGTTGTGTGTGTCAGTCAACATAAGGATTAGGTGACTCATTTGTTGTCCCTATGGGAGGGAGGGAAGGAGGGAGGGAAAGAGGGAGGGAGTGCGGGAGAAAGGGGGAGAGGGAGAAAGAGAGAGAGGGAGAAAGAGAGAGGGAGAAAGAGAGAGAGGGAGAAAGAAAGAGAGAGAGGGAGAAAGAGAGAGGGAGAAAGAGAGGGAGAAAGAGAGAGAGAGAGGGAGAAAGAGAGAGAGAGAGGGAGAAAGAGGGAGAAAGAGAGGAAAAAAGAGAGGGAGAAAGAGAGGGAGAGAGAGGGAGAAAGAGAGAGGGAGAAAGAGAGAGAGGGAGAAAGAGAGAGAGGGGGAAAGAGAGAGAGGGGGAAAGAGAGAGAGGGAGAAAGAGAGAGAGAGAGAGAGAGAGAGAGAGAGAGAGAGAGAGAGAGAGAGAGAGAGAGAGAGAGAGAGGAGAGAGAGAGAGAGAGAGAGAGAGAGAGAGAGAGAGAGAGAGAGAGAGAGAGAGAGAGAGAGAGAGAGAGAGAGAGAGGGGGGGAGGGAGAAAGAGAGAGAGAGAGAAAGAGGGAGGATGTGTGATATCCTGCCGCGTTTGTCTCAACATGTGTCAGGGATGAACGTCTTGCAACGGAACCATTTTTATTTACAAACAAACACGCCCACTCATACTGTGGTTGAAACAGGGGACTTGGCCCCAGCTACTCCTTCATAAGGAACCACTCATACTGTGGTTGAAACAGGGGACTTGGCCCCAGCTACTCCTTCAGAAGGAACCACTCATACTGTGGTTGAAACAGGGGACTTGGCCCCAGCTACTCCTTCAGAAGGAAGGTATTAACAGAAGCTCCAGGAATAGAGGGGATTCAGTGGGGAGAAGAGCCCCAGTCTGAGAGGCCTGTCTCTGGGTAGATGTTCTCCCTCTCTTCCCTCTCCCACCTCTCCTCTCCTGGATGTGATGTGTGGGGGCAGATGGGTAGTAGCTGGGTATCAGGAACACGGGTGAAAACATGGACCTGCCTGCTCTCTCACTTCGTAACCTCACACACACACACACACACACACACACACACACACACACACACACACACACACACACACACACACACACACACACACACACACACACACACACACACACACACACACACACACACACACACACACACACACACACACACACACACACACACACGCACGTATGGACCTGCCTGCTCTCTCTCCGTCACTTTAAATGGCCTCATAAATACTAAATAGGGAGGCCCGGTCCATCCTACAGTTTACTACTGGAAGTGTCAGCTTTATTTTTCAACCATCTAGTTGCCGATTTATGGTATTCCCTTGTAAGAGTGTGGAGTAAATTGTCTCCCCGGGCGAGAAGCCGAGAAGTCTCAGAGCTGGTAGGTTTTCGCTGTCCGAGACGGGGATGTAACGATCGGTCAGGACATGGTTCTATTCTACAGAGAAAGGGCATTAGGAAACCATGAGGACTAAAAGCTACGGCTGGCTGTTAGGACTGTTCCTATCTGTTAGGTACCCTCCTATCTGTTAGGGGGGTTCCTATCTGTTAGGACTGTTCCTATCTGTTAGGACGGTTCCTATCTGTTAGGACGGTTCCTATCTGTTAGGACGGTTCCTGTCTGTTAGGACGGTTCCTGTCTGTTAGGACGGTTCCTGTCTGTTAGGACTGTTCCTATCTGTTAGGAGGGTTCCTATCTGTTAGGACGGTTCCTATCTGTTAGGACGGTTCCTATCTGTTAGGACGGTTCCTATCTGTTAGGAGGGTTCCTATCTGTTAGGACGGTTCCTGTCTGTTAGGACGGTTCCTGTCTGTTAGGACGGTTCCTATCTGTTAGGAGGGTTCCTATCTGTTAGGACGGTTCCTATCTGTTAGGACGGTTCCTATCTGTTAGGACGGTTCCTATCTGTTAGGACGGTTCCTGTCTGTTAGGAGGGTTCCTATCTGTTAGGACGGTCCCTGTCTGTTAGGACGGTTCCTATCTGTTAGGACGGTACTGCTCTGTTATGACGGTTCATTTCTGTTAGGACGGTTCCTATCTGTTAGGACGGTTCCTGTCTGTTAGGAGGGTTCCTATCTGTTAGGACGGTACTGCTCTGTTAGGACGGTCCCTGTCTGTTAGGACGGTTCCTATCTGTTAGGACGGTTCCTATCTGTTAGGACGGTTCCTATCTGTTAGGACGGTTCCTATCTGTTAGGACGGTTCCTATCTGTTAGGACGGTTCCTATCTGTTAGGACTGTTCCTATCTGTTAGGACGGTTCCTATCTGTTAGGACTGTTCCTATCTGTTAGGACTGTTCCTATCTGTTAGGACGGTTCCTATCTGTTAGGACGGTTCCTATCTGTTAGGACGGTCCCGCTCTGTTAGGACGGTCCCGCTCTGTTAGGACGGTTCCTATCTGTTAGGACTGTTCCTATCTGTTAGGAGGGTTCCTATCTGTTAGGACGGTTCCTATCTGTTAGGACGGTTCCTGTCTGTTAGGACGGTTCCTGTCTGTTAGGACGGTTCCTGTCTGTTAGGACGGTTCCTGTCTGTTAGGACGGTTCCTATCTGTTAGGACGGTTCCTGTCTGTTAGGACTGTTCCTATCTGTTAGGACGGTACCTCTCTGTTTCAATGCCACAACAGAAGGAGATCACTAATTTTAAATTAGATTCAACTTTATTGTCATTAAACAAGTACAAGTACAACGAAATGCATCTAGCATCTGACCAGAAGTGTAAATAAAGAGTACAAAAAATGTGAAACAAATAGATACAGTTCCTGTCTGTTAGGACAAGTAGATACAGTTCCTGTCTGTTAGGACAAGTAGATACAGTTCCTATCTGTTAGGACGGTTCCTATCTGTTAGGACGGTTCCTATCTGTTAGGACTGTTCCTATCTGTTAGGAGGGTTCCTATCTGTTAGGACGGTTCCTATCTGTTAGGACGGTTCCTATCTGTTAGGACGGTACCTCTCTGTTTCAATGCCACAACAGAAGGAGATCACTAATTTTAAATTAGATTCAACTTTATTGTCATTAAACAAGTACAAGTACAACGAAATGCATCTAGCATCTGACCAGAAGTGTAAATAAAGAGTACAAAAAATGTGAAACAAATAGATACAGTTCCTGTCTGTTAGGACAAGTAGATACAGTTCCTGTCTGTTAGGACAAGTAGATACAGTTCCTGTCTGTTAGGACAAGTAGATACAGTTCCTGTCTGTTAGGACAAGTAGATACAGTTCCTGTCTGTTAGGACAAGTAGATACAGTTCCTGTCTGTTAGGACAAGTAGATACAGTTCCTGTTTGTTAGGACAAGTAGATACAGTTCCTGTCTGTTAGGACAAGTAGATACAGTTCCTGTATGTTAGGACAAGTAGATACAGTGTTATTAAGTGGGATGTGTAAATGTGCATTGAAGGCAAACGACAAGTACAAGGAGGCAACTCATATGCAGGGCTGGCAGCCATGAGGTGCCCGAGGTAGACATGTACATGTGACTCCATGAGAGGAGTTTCCCTGACATTGCCATAGGCCTGTAAAATCTGTGACTCTCGTCTTAATCTACCCCACCAAACCAACTCCCAACTGGGGTAGAGTATATATAAATACACAGGTGGGTTCCCAAAGGACTGCTTAGCAGTAAGTAGTTAGTAGAGTGTAGAAGAGTAGAGGCTTGAGTACAGTAAAGACCGTATCATTTACAGGAAGTCATTCTAAACATACAGGAAACCCATCCACCCTCCCTCCGTCCTTCCCAAACCCTGCCCCAAAACCAACCCTTCAGCCGTTCACCCTCCCTCCCTCCGTCCTTCCCAAACCCTGACCCAAAACCAACCCTTCAGCCATTCACCCTCCCTCCCTCCCTCCGTCCTTCCCAAACCCTGACCCAAAACCAACCCTTCAGCCGTTCACCCTCCCTCCGTCCTTCCCTGACCCAAAACAAACCCTTCAGCCACTCACCCTCCCTCCCTCCGTCCTTCTCAAACCTAGACCCAAAACCAACCCTTCAGCTGCTCACCCTCCCTCCCTCCGTCCTTCCCAAACCCTGACCCAAAACCAACCCTTCAGCTGCTCACCCTCCCTCCCTCCGTCCTTCCCAAACCCTGACTCAAAACCAACCCTTCGTCCTTCCCAAACCCTGACCCAAAACCAACCCTTCAGCCGTTCACCCTCCCTCCGTCCTTCCCTGACCCAAAACAAACCCTTCAGCCACTCACCCTCCCTCCCTCCGTCCTTCTCAAACCTAGACCCAAAACCAACCCTTCAGCTGCTCACCCTCCCTCCCTCCGTCCTTCCCAAACCCTGACCCAAAACCAACCCTTCAGCTGCTCACCCTCCCTCCCTCCGTCCTTCCCAAACCCTGACTCAAAACCAACCCTTCGTCCTTCCCAAACCCTGACCCAAAACCAACCCTTCAGCCGCTCACCTCTGTACAGCAGCCACTCCATCCAGTGCTTGAAGTCCCTCAGGTTGCAGTCACACTCCCAGGGGTTAGCCCCTAGCTGAAGAGACTGGAGATTAGCCAGGGGCTCAAAGGCTGCTCTCTCCAGGGCATGGAGCCTGTTCCCGGCCACAGAGAGCCACGTCAGCCCCTGCAGCTCATCCAGCAGACCCAGGGGGATGTCAGACAGCCCGTTGAGGGAGACATCTAGCTTCCTCAGCCCCACCAGTCCCTGGAAGAGATCCCTATCCAAGGCCCTAAGACTGTTGTTGTGGAGGGTCAGATCTGATAGATTCCCCAGGTCCTTGAAGAGCACTGGGGGAAGATTATCCAGGTAGTTGTTGGAGAGATCCAGTCGCTCCAGGGAGGTGAGGTGAGCGAAGGACCCTGGACCCAGGGAGGAGAGGTGGTTGTTGGAGAGATCCAGTCGCTCCAGGGAGGTGAGGTTAGCGAAGGACCCTGGACCCAGGGAGGAGAGGTGGTTGTTGGAGAGATCCAGTCGCTCCAGGGAGGTGAGGTTAGCGAAGGACCCTGGACCCAGGGAGGAGAGGTGGTTGTTGGAGAGATCCAGTCGCTTCAGGGAGGTGAGGTGAGCGAAGGACCCTGGACCCAGGGAGGAGAGGTGGTTGTTGGAGAGATCCAGTCGCTCCAGGGAGGTGAGGTTAGCGAAGGACCCTGGACCCAGGGAGGAGAGGTGGTTGTTGGGCAGCAGGAGGGTGTGGGCGGTGACGGGGAGATGGGTGAGGGCGGGCATGGAGAGCAGGCCGCGCCCGCTGCAGTCTACGTCGGTGGCGTTGCAGAAGCAGGTCGGAGGACAGGCGGTGGTTAGATCCACCAGGGAAGACAGGACACACAGGAGACACAGCAGAACTGGAGACAGACGGAGAGATATAAGGGTCAGAGGTCAATAAGGCAGAAACCAATCTGCCTGTGAAATCATTGTACATTGCAGAATGCAACTGAAGAGAGAGAGGGACAGAGACAAAGATACAGGGTTAAAGAGAGAGACCCACATGACCAAAAGATACAGGGTCAGAGAGGGCTGAACCCTTAGCATCTACTGTTTGGTTAGAATAGATGGTTGGGCTGAACCCTTAGCATCTACTGTTTGGTAAGATTAGATGGTTGGGCTGAACCCTTAGCATCTACTGTTTGGTTAGAATAGATGGTTGGACTGAACACTTAGCATCTACTGTTTGGTTAGAATAGATGGTTGGGCTGAACCCTTAGCATCTACTGTTTGATTAGAATAGATGGTTGGGCTGAACCCTTAGCATCTACTGTTTGGTTAGAATAGATGGTTGGGCTGAACCCTTAGCATCTACTGTTTGGTTAGAATAGATGGTTGGGCTGAACCCTTAGCATCTACTGTTTGGTTAGAATAGATGGTTGGGCTGAACACTTAGCATCTACTGTTTGGTTAGAATAGATGGTTGGGCTGAAACCTTAGTATCTACTGTTTGGTTAGAATAGATGGTTGGGCTGAACCCTATGCATCTACTGTTTGGTTAGAATAGATGGTTGGGCTGAACCCCTTAGCATCTACTGGTTGTTTGTTGTCTGACTGAGAGGACATTAGCTAAGTGTCTGGCTGTTATCTGACTGAGAGAGGACATTAGCTAAGTGTATGGTTGTTGTCTGACTGAGAGAGGACATTAGCTAAGTGTCTGTTTGGTTGTTGTCTGGCTGAAGACATTAGCTAAGTGTCTGTTTGTTGTCTGACTGAGAGAGGACATTAGCTCAGTGTCTGGTTGTTGTCTGACTGAGAGAGGACATTAGCTAAGTGTCTGTTTGGTTGTTGTCTGACAGAGAGGACATTAGCTAAGTGTCTGGTTGTTGTCTGACTGAGAGAGGACATTAGCTAAGTGTCTGGTTGTTGTCTGACTGAGAGAGGACATTAGCTAAGTGTCTGTTTGTTGTCTGACTGAGAGAGGACATTAGCTCAGTGTCTGGTTGTTGTCTGACTGAGAGAGGACATTAGCTAAGTGTCTGTTTGGTTGTTGTCTGACAGAGAGGACATTAGCTAAGTGTCTGGTTGTTGTCTGACTGAGAGAGGACATTAGCTAAGTGTCTGGTTGTTGTCTGACTGAGAGAGGACATTAGCTAAGTGTCTGTTTGTTGTCTGACTGAGAGAGGACATTAGCTAAGTGTCTGGTTGTTGTCTGACTGAGAGAGGACATTAGCTAAGTGTCTGGTTGTTGTCTGACAGAGAGAGGACATTAGCTAAGTGTCTGTTTGTTGTCTGACTGAGAGAGGACATTAGCTCAGTGTCTGGTTGTTGTCTGACTGAGAGAGGACATTAGCTAAGTGTCTGTTTGGTTGTTGTCTGACAGAGAGGACATTAGCTAAGTGTCTGGTTGTTGTCTGACTGAGAGAGGACATTAGCTAAGTGTCTGGTTGTTGTCTGACTGAGAGAGGACATTAGCTAAGTGTCTGGTTGTTGTCTGACTGAGAGAGGACATTAGCTAAGTGTCTGGTTGTTGTCTGACTGAGAGAGGACATTAGCTAAGTGTCTGTTTGGTTGTTGTCTGACAGAGAGGACATTAGCTAAGTGTCTGGTTGTTGTCTGACTGAGAGAGGACATTAGCTAAGTGTCTGGTTGTTGTCTGACTGAGAGAGGACATTAGCTAAGTGTCTGTTTGTTGTCTGACTGAGAGAGGACATTAGCTCAGTGTCTGGTTGTTGTCTGACTGAGAGAGGACATTAGCTAAGTGTCTGTTTGGTTGTTGTCTGACAGAGAGGACATTAGCTAAGTGTCTGGTTGTTGTCTGACTGAGAGAGGACATTAGCTAAGTGTCTGGTTGTTGTCTGACTGAGAGAGGACATTAGCTAAGTGTCTGTTTGTTGTCTGACTGAGAGAGGACATTAGCTAAGTGTCTGGTTGTTGTCTGACTGAGAGAGGACATTAGCTAAGTGTCTGGTTGTTGTCTGACAGAGAGAGGACATTAGCTAAGTGTCTGGTTGTTGTCTGACTGAGAGAGGACATTAGTTAAGTGTATGGATGTTGTCTGACTGAGAGAGGACATTAGCTAAGTGTATGGTTGTTGTCTGACTGAGAGAGGACATTAGCTAAGTCTATGGTTGTTGTCTGACAGAGAGGACATTAGCTAAGTGTATGGATGTTGTCTGACAGAGAGGACATTAGCTAAGTGTCTGGTTGTTGTCTGACTGAGAGAGGACATTAGCTAAGTGTATGGTTGTTGTCTGACTGAGAGAGAACATTAGCTAAGTGTCTGGTTGTTGTCTGACTGAGAGAGGACATTAGCTAAGTGTTTGGTTGTTGTCTGACTGAGAAAGGACATTAGCTAAGTGTCTGGTTGTTGTCTGAGAGAGGACATTAGCTCAGTGTCTGGTTGTTGTCTGACTGAGAGAGGACATTAGCTAAGTGTCTGTTTGGTTGTTGCCTGGCTGAAGACATTAGCTAAGTGTCTGTTTGTTGTCTGACTGAGAGAGGACATTAGCTCAGTGTCTGTTTGGTTGTTGTCTGGCTGAAGACATTAGCTAAGTGTCTGGTTGTTGTCTGACTGAGAGATGACATTAGCTAAGTGTCTGGTTGTTGTCTGACTGAGAAAGGACATTAGCTAAGTGTCTGTTTGTTGTCTGACTGAGAGAGGACATTAGCTAAGTGTCTGGTTGTTGTCTGACAGAGAGGACATTAGCTAAGTGTTTGGTTGTTGTCTGACTGAGAAAGGACATTAGCTAAGTGTCTGGTTGTTGTCTGACTGAGAGAGGACATTAGCTAAGTGTCTGGTTGTTGTCTGACAGAAAGGACATTAGCTAAGTGTATGGATGTTGTCTGACTGAGAGAGGACATTAGCTAAGTGTCTGGCTGTTGTCTGACTGAGAGAGGACATTAGCTAAGTGTATGGTTGTTGTCTGACTGAGAGAGGACATTAGCTAAGTGTCTGTTTGGTTGTTGTCTGGCTGAAGACATTAGCTAAGTGTCTGTTTGTTGTCTGACTGAGAGAGGACATTAGCTCAGTGTCTGGTTGTTGTCTGACTGAGAGAGGACATTAGCTAAGTGTCTGTTTGGTTGTTGTCTGACAGAGAGGACATTAGCTAAGTGTCTGTTTGGTTGTTGTCTGACAGAGAGAGGACATTAGCTAAGTGTCTGTTTGGTTGTTGTCTGGCTGAAGACATTAGCTAAGTGTCAGGTTGTTGTCTGACTGAGAGAGGACATTAGCTAAGTGTCTGTTTGGTTGTTGTCTGGCTGAAGACATTAGCTAAGTGTCTGTTTGGTTGTTGTCTGACAGAGAGAGGACATTAGCTAAGTGTCTGTTTGGTTGTTGTCTGGCTGAAGACATTAGCTAAGTGTCTGGTTGTTGTCTGACTGAGAGAGGACATTAGCTAAGTGTCTGTTTGGTTGTTGTCTGACAGAGAGAGGACATTAGCTAAGTGTCTGTTTGGTTGTTGTCTGGCTGAAGACATTAGCTAAGTGTCTGGTTGTTGTCTGACTGAGAGAGGACATTAGCTAAGTGTCTGGTTGTTGTCTGACTGAGAGAGGACATTAGCTAAGTGTCTGTTTGTTGTCTGACTGAGAGAGGACATTAGCTAAGTGTCTGTTTGTTGTCTGACTGAGAGAGGACATTAGCTAAGTGTCTGTTTGGTTATTGTCTGACAGAGAGGACATTAGCTAAGTGTCTGGTTGTTGTCTGACTGAGAGAGGACATTAGCTAAGTGTCTGGTTGTTGTCTGACTGAGAGAGGACATTAGCTAAGTGTCTGTTTGTTGTCTGACTGAGAGAGGACATTAGCTAAGTGTCTGGTTGTTGTCTGACTGAGAGAGGACATTAGCTAAGTGTCTGGTTGTTGTCTGACAGAGAGAGGACATTAGCTAAGTCTATGGTTGTTGTCTGACAGAGAGGACATTAGTTAAGTGTATGGATGTTGTCTGACTGAGAGAGGACATTAGCTAAGTGTCTGGTTGTTGTCTGACTGAGAGAGGACATTAGCTAAGTGTCTGGTTGTTGTCTGACAGAGAGAGGACATTAGCTAAGTGTCTGGTTGTTGTCTGACAGAGAGGACATTAGTTAAGTGTTTGGTTGTTGTCTGACTGAGAGAGGACATTAGCTAAGTGTCTGGTTGTTGTCTGACTGAGAGAGGACATTAGCTAAGTGTCTGTTTGTTGTCTGACTGAGAGAGGACATTAGCTAAGTGTCTGTTTGTTGTCTGACTGAGAGAGGACATTAGCTAAGTGTCTGTTTGGTTGTTGTCTGACAGAGAGGACATTAGCTAAGTGTCTGGTTGTTGTCTGACTGAGAGAGGACATTAGCTAAGTGTCTGGTTGTTGTCTGACTGAGAGAGGACATTAGCTAAGTGTCTGTTTGTTGTCTGACTGAGAGAGGACATTAGCTAAGTGTCTGGTTGTTGTCTGACTGAGAGAGGACATTAGCTAAGTGTCTGGTTGTTGTCTGACTGAGAGAGGACATTAGCTAAGTGTCTGGTTGTTGTCTGACAGAGAGAGGACATTAGCTAAGTCTATGGTTGTTGTCTGACAGAGAGGACATTAGTTAAGTGTATGGATGTTGTCTGACTGAGAGAGGACATTAGCTAAGTGTCTGGTTGTTGTCTGACTGAGAGAGGACATTAGCTAAGTGTCTGGTTGTTGTCTGACAGAGAGAGGACATTAGCTAAGTGTCTGGTTGTTGTCTGACAGAGAGGACATTAGTTAAGTGTTTGGTTGTTGTCTGACTGAGAGAGGACATTAGCTAAGTGTCTGGTTGTTGTCTGACTGAGAGAGGACATTAGCTAAGTTTATGGTTGTTGTCTGACTGAGAGAGGACATTAGCTAAGTGTTTGGTTGTTGTCTGACTGAGAGAGGACATTAGCTAAGTCTATGGTTGTTGTCTGACAGAGAGGACATTAGCTAAGTGTCTGTTTGTTGTCTGACAGAGAGGACATTAGCTAAGTGTCTGGTTGTTGTCTGACAGAGAGGACATTAGCTAAGTGTCTGTTTGTTGTCTGACAGAGAGGACATTAGCTAAGTGTCTGTTTGTTGTCTGACAGAGAGGACATTAGCTAAGTGTCTGGTTGTTGTCTGACAGAGAGGACATTAGCTAAGTGTCTGTTTGTTGTCTGACAGAGAGGACATTAGCTAAGTGTCTGGTTGTTGTCTGACAGAGAGGACATTAGCTAAGTGTCTGGATGTTGTCTGACAGAGAGGACATTAGCTAAGTGTCTGGATGTTGTCTGACAGAGAGGACATTAGCTAAGTGTATGGTTGTTGTCTGACTGAGAGAGGACATTAGCTAAGTCTATGGTTGTTGTCTGACAGAGAGGACATTAGCTAAGTCTATGGTTGTTGTCTGACAGAGAGGACATTAGCTAAGTGTCTGGATGGATGTTGATAGCTTCCTATTACTTTGGTCATTATATCCAGTCACACACAGTGTGGGAGTGGGGAGGTGTCAATCAGTGAGTGTGTGAGTGTGTGAGTGTGTGAGTGTGTGACTGTGTGAGTGTGTGACTGTGTGACTGTGTGACTGTGTGACTGTGTGAGTGAGTGAGTGAGTGAGTGAGTGAGTGAGTGAGTGAGTGAGTGAGTGAGTGAGTGAGTGACTGAGGTGCGTGCCACACCAGTCAGTGTCTGGTGATCCCTAGCCAATAGCCTGTCATGTGTTATTAATGAGAGAGAGAGGACGAAAGGCAGCCAACGTCAACGGTCTGTCAGGGTCAGGCACAACCTTTGGCTCTCTGACAGTAGACTTGGACAGACTGCATTCAGGACGCTGTCTGAAGGGCGTTCTCATGTGGCAGTTGAAAGGGCAGAGCCTAGAGGTGGAATATGCAGTAGTGTGGCCGTGCTACACACACTAAGAGGCAGGCTCACACCTGATAGGATAGGACTATCGGTGAGACTGTAGATTCCTTCAGTCTCTCTCAATTCAATTCAATTCAATTCAATTCAAGGGGCTTTATTGGCATGGGAAACATGTGTTAACATTGCCAAAGCAAGTGAGGTAGATAATATATAAAGGTCATTCACTCACTCACTCACTCACTCACTCACTCACTCACTCACTCGCTCGCTCTCTCGCTCACTCACTCACTCACTCACTCACTCACTCACTCACTCGCTCTCTCACTCTCGCTCTCTCACACTCTCTCGCTCTCTCACTCACACTCTCTCTCTCTCTCTCACACTCTCTCGCTCTCTCACTCACACTCTCTCTCTCTCACTCACACTCTCTCGCTCTCTCACTCACACTCTCTCTCTCTCACTCACACTCTCTCGCTCTCTCACTCACACTCTCTCTCACTCACACTTTAAGGGTCTTTATTGACATGGGAAACATATGTTAACATTAACAAAGCAAGTGAAGTAGATAATATACAAAACTGAAATAAACAATACAAATTAACAGTAACCATTACACTCACAGAATGTCCATAAATATATATGAATGAGTGATGGCCGAACGGCATAGGCAGGATTCAGTAGATGGTATAGAGTACAGTATATACATATGAGATGAGTAATGTAGGGTATGTAAACATTATATTAAGTAGCATTGCTTAAAGTGGCTAGTGATATGTTTATTACATCCATTTTTAATGATTAAAGTGACTAGAGAGTTGAGTCAGTATGTTGACAGCAGCCACTCAATGTTAGTGGTGGCTGTTTAACAGTCTGATGGCCTTGAGATAGAAGCTGTTTTTCAGTCTCTCGGTCCCATCTTTGATGCACCTGTACTGACCTCGCCTTCTGGATGATAGCGGGGTGAACAGGCAGTGGCTCGGGTGGTTGATGTCCTTGATGATCTTTTTGGCCTTCCTGTGACATCGGGTGGTGTAGGTGTCCTGGGGGGCAGGTAGTTTGCCCCCGGTGATGCGTTGTGCAGACCTCACTAACCTCTGGAGAGCCTTACGGTTGTGGGCAGAGCAGTTGCCGTACCAGGTGGTGATACAGCCTGACAGGATGCTCTCAATTGTGCATCTGTAAAAGTTTGTGAGTGTTTTTGGTGACGAGCCAAATTTCTTCAGCCTGCTGATGTTGAAGAGGCGCTGTTGTGCCTTCTTCACCACGCTGTCTGTGTGTTGGACCATTTCAGTTTGTCCGTGATGTGTACGCCGAGGAACTTAAAACTTACTACCCTCTCCACTACTGTCCCTCGATGTGGATAGGGGGCTGCTCCCTCTGCTGTTTCCTGAAGTCCACGACCATCTCCTATGTTTTGTTGACTTTGAGTGGGAGGTTATTTTCCTGACACTTCCTCCCTGTAGGCTGTCTCGTCGTTGTTGGTAATCAAGCCTACCACTGTCGTTTGCAAACTTGATGATTGAGTTGGAGGCGTGCATGACCACGCAGTTATGGGTGAACAGAGAGTACAGGAGAGGGCTGAGAACGCACCCTTGTGGGGCCCCATGTTGAGGATCAGCAGGGTGGAGATGTTGTTACCTACCCTCACCACCTGACGGCGGCCCGTCAGGAAGTCCAGACCCAGTTGCACAGGTCGGGGTCGAGACCTAGGGTCTCAAGCTTAATGACGAGTTTGGAGGGTACTATGGTGTTAAATGCTGAGCTGTAGTCGATGAACAGCCTTCTTACATAGGTATTCCTTGTGTCCAGATGGGTTAGGGCAGTGTGATTGCGATGGTGTCCCCTGTGGATCTATTGGGGCAGTAAGCAAATTGGAGTGGGTCTAGGGTGTCAGGTAGGGTGGAGGTGATATGGTCCTTGACTAGTCTCTCAAAGCACTTCATGATGACTGAAGTGAGTTCTACGGGCGGTATCATTTAGCTCAGTTACCTTAGCTTTCTTGGGAACAGGAACAATGGTGGCCCTCTTGAAGCGTGTGGGAACAGCAGACGGATAAGGATTGATTCAATATGTCCGTAAACACACCGGCCAGCTGGTCTGCGCATGCTCTGAGGATGCGGCTGGGGATGCCGCCTGGGCCTGCAGCCTTGCAAGGGTTAACACATTTCAATGTTTTACTCACGTTGGCTGCAGTGAAGGAGAGTCTGCAGGTTTTGGTAGTGGGACGTGTCAGTGGCACTGTGTTGTCCTCAAAGCGAGCAAAGAAGCTGTTTAGTTTGAATGGGAGCAAGACATTGTGGTCCGCGACGGGGCTGGTTTTTCATTTGTAGTCCATGATTGACTGTATACCCTGCCACATACCTCTCGTGTCTGAGATGAATTGCGACTCTACTTTATCTCTATACTGACGCTTAGCTTGTTTGATTGTCTTGCGGAGGGAAAAGCTACACTGTTTGTATTCGGTCATGTTTCCGGTCACCTTGCCCTGATTTAAAAGCAGTGGTTCGCACTTTCAGTTTTGCGTGAATGCTGCCATCAATCCACGGTTTCTGGTTGGGGTATGTTTTTATAGACGCTGTGGGTACGACATCGCCGATGCACTTGCTAATAAACTCGCTCACCGAATCAGCGTATTCATCAATGTTGTTGTTCGACGCTATTCGGAACATATCCCAGTCCACGTGATCGAAGCAATCTTGAAGCGTGGAATCCGATTGGTTGGACCAGCATTGAACAGACCTGAGCACAGGTGCTTCCTGTTTTAGTTTCTGTCTGTAGGCTGGGAGCAACAAAATGGAGTCGTGGTCAGCTTCCACGAAAAGAGTGCGGGAGAGGGCCTTATATGCATTGCGGAAGTTAGAATAACAGTGATCCAGGGTTTTACCAGCCCGGGTCGCGCAATCGATATGCTAATAAAATTTAGGGAGCCTTGTTTTCAGATTAGCCTTGTTAAAATGCGGTCGGCATTTTAACAAGTTCGGCATTTGCGTTCGGCATTTGATTGTGAGGAATTCTAAGTCAGGTGAACAAAGGGACTTGAGTTCCTGTATGTTGTTATGATCTCACCACGTCTTGTTAATCAAAAGGCATAACACCCCCGCCGTTCTTCTTACCAGAGAGATGTTTGTTTCTGTCGGCGCGATGCGTGAAGAAACCAGGTGGCTGTACCGACTCCGATAGCGTGTCTCGAGTGAGCCACGTTTCCGTGAAACAAAGAACGTTACAGTCTATGATGTCTCTCTGGAAGGCAACCCTGGTTGGTAGATTTCGTCTACCTTGCTGTCAAGAGACTGGATATTGGCGAGTAGTATGCTCGGGAGCGGTGCGCGATGTGCCATAAGAACGCTCCGTCTGCAGCGCCGTTGTTTTGGGTCGACGGCTGGGATCCGATCCATTCTCCTGTGTGGTAGGCCAAATAGAGGATCCGCTTCGGGAAAGTCATATTCCAGGTCGTAATGTTGGTGAGTTGACGTTGCTCTCATATCCAATAGTTTCTCCCGACTGTATGTAATAAATCCTAAGATTTCCTGAGGTAATAATGTAAGTAAAACACGTAAAAAACAAAATACTGCAAAGTTTCCTAGGAACGCGAAGAGAGGCGGCCATCTCTGTCGGAGCCGAATGTCCTCCTGTGTAATCTGAAGGAAATATGTGTCTCTACTATGGTCATACATTGGGCAGGAGGTTAGGAAGTGCAGCTTTCTCTGTCTGTCTGTCTGTCTGTCTGTCTGTCTGTCTGTCTGTCTGTCTGTCTGTCTGTCTGTCTGTCTGTCTGTCTGTCTGTCTGTCTGTCTGTCTGTCTGTCTGTCTGTCTGTCTGTCTGTCTGTCTGTCTGTCTGTCTGTCTGTCTGTCTGTCTGTCTGTCTGTCTGTCTGTCTGTCTGTCTGTCTGTCTGTCTGTCTGTCTGTCTGTCTGTCTGTCTGTCTGTCTGTCTGTCTGTCTGTCTGTCTGTCTGTCTGTCTGTCTGTCTGTCTGTCTGTCTGTCTGTCTGTCGCTCTCGCTCTCGCTCTCGCTCTCATATATATGAATTAATTAACGTCCCACTCCTCTGTCTAGTTATTGATCCCTACTTTCAGAACAGGAGTGATGATGACAGGGCTACACCTCTTGGCCCTGAGAGGCTCTGACTCAAACCCTTAATCAGTCAGTGTCCCGAACCTGGTTCTGAGAAAAACACTTTGCTTTATTTACATTGCTGTTTTACGAGAAGCAGCATCTATATTTAAACACTTCCTGCACAGAGCGAGATGACGGAGATGACAGGTTTCTGAAGGACAACTTTACAGGGTGGGGCCCAGAGAGAGCGCTAGAAGGACTGATGTGAACTACAGGGAGGGACACAGAGAGAGCACTAGAAGGGGTGAACTACAGGGAGGGACCCGGAGAGAGCACAAGAAGGGGTGTACTACAGGGAGGGACCCAGAGAGAGCACTAGAATGGGTGAACTACAGGGAGGGACCCAGAGAGAGCACTAGAAGGGGTGAACTACAGGGAGGGACCCAGAGAGAGCACTAGAAGGGGTGAACTACAGGGAGGGGCCCAGAGAGAGCACTAGAAGGGGTGAACTACAGGGAGGGACCCGGAGAGAGCACAAGAAGGGGTGAACTACAGGGAGGGACCCAGAGAGAGCACTAGAAGGGGTGAACTACAGGGAGGGGCCCAGAGAGAGCACTAGAAGGGGTGAACTACAGGGAGGGGCCCAGAGAGAGCACTAGAAGGGGTGAACTACAGAGAGTTGGTATATGCAAGTTAGCAAACCAAAATGCATCGCTGGAGCCCTGAGCTGCATGTCATTTATCTGACACATCTCAGATTTCTATAGTTATACTCCACTTATAGTAATAAGCAGTGGCATTTCGAAATACCCCGGTATAAATATAAACCGTATATAAATAATATAAATGGTATATCGCCCAACCCATCTTCATCATCATCTTCAGCATCCTCTTCATCATCTTCATCCTCACCATCATATTCATCATCACCATCTTCATCAACTTCTTCATCCTCACCATCATCTTCATCATCACATCCATCATCATCCCCATCATCACCATCATCCCCATCATCTTCATCATCATCATCTTCATCATCATCACCATCATTATCCTCTTCATCATCACCATCATCCCCATCATCATCCTCCTCATAATCATCATCATCACCAGCATCTTCATAATCACCATCATTTTC
Source organism: Oncorhynchus gorbuscha (assembly GCF_021184085.1). Taxonomy (NCBI): domain Eukaryota; kingdom Metazoa; phylum Chordata; class Actinopteri; order Salmoniformes; family Salmonidae; genus Oncorhynchus; species Oncorhynchus gorbuscha. The sequence continues at coordinate 136,153 of NW_025746129.1, forward strand.
ATCCTCACCATCATCTTCATCATCCTCTTCATCATAATCTTCAGCATAATTTTCATCACCATGATAACCACCATTATAATCATCTTCACCATTTTTATTAGCATTGTCATCTTCGTCATCTTCATCGTCTTCATCTTCATCATCATTTTCATCTAAACTAGGCTGTCTGGTAGATATTATCATCTTCATGTTAACCAGCTGTTATCGTTCTTTATCTGATGTAATGTGAATGCAACCCTCTAACCCAGTCTGAGATCGAACACTGGGGCTTCCACAGGAAGTGAGATGTGTGTTTGACTGTGGAGAAACTGCCTTGCAGCTCTAAATTATTTGAGGGGAATGTTGTTGTTTTTTAAGACTGCAGAAACTTCCGCCGTTGTTTGCAGTGTTCAACTGTTAGCTAGTCTCCCCTGGCGAGGAGGAGAGGTATTTGTAATGATGCCGTAGACCATGGAGGTCTCGGAGACATGTTTTTCACTGGCTCTCCTCTGCTTCGGTTTTGATTCAATATTCATGAGATGTTAAGTCAAAAGATGGAAGCTTATTTTAGCTCCTCAAACACTTTGTTTCAAGAAGCACAGAACGCCTCGGAAGCCCCTTTAACTCAATTTGCATGACATTAAACTCTGAGAGAAGGATAAAACATCTGGAGCCCTTTTATTGGGTCGAGCCACACGAGCCACGGCCTGTTCACCCCACTACCATCTAGGAGGAGGAGACAGTGAGGTGCATCAAAGCTCGAACAGAGAGACTGAAAAACAGTTCTGTCTCCAGGCCATCAGACTGTTAAATAGTCACCACTAGCCTCCCCCCAGTACCCTGCCCTGAACCTTAGTCACTGTTACTAGCCTCCCCCAGTACCCTGCCCTGAACCTTAGTCACTGTTACTAGCCTCCCCCAGTACCCTGCCCTGAACTATAGTCACTGTTACTAGCCTCCCCAGTACCCTGCCCTGAACCTTAGTCACTGTTACTAGCCTCCCCAAGTACCCTGCCCTGAACTATAGTCACTGTTTACTAGCCTCCCCCAGTACCCTGCCCTGAACCTTAGTCACTGTTACTAGCCTCCCCCAGTACCCTGCCCTGAACCTTAGTCACTGTTACTAGCCTCCCCCAGTACCCTGCCCTGAACCTTAGTCACTGTTACGAGCCTGTCCATAGTGTCTATACACATATCCTATATAACTACTGTCTATACACACCATGCTCTATAACTACTGTCTATACACACCATGCTCTATAACTACTGTCTATACACACCATCCTATATAACTACTGTCTATACTGTCTATACACACCATCCTATATAACTACTGTCTATACACACCATGCTCTATAACTACTGTCTATACACACCATCCTATATAACTACTGTCTATACACACCATCCTATATACCTACTGTCTATACACACCATCCTATATACCTACTGTCTATACACACCATCCTATATACCTACTGTCTATACACACCATCCTATATACCTACTGTCTATACACACCATCCTCTATAACTACTGTCTATACTGTCTATACACACCATCCTATATAACTACTGTCTATACTGTCTATACACACCATCCTATATACCTACTGTCTATACACACCATCCTATATAACTACTGTCTATACACACCATCCTCTTTAACTACTGTCTATACACACCATCCTATATAACTACTGTCTATACACACCATCCTATATACCTACTGTCTATACACACCATCCTCTATAACTACTGTCTATACACACCATCCTATATAACTACTGTCTATACACACCATCCTATATAACTACTGTCTATACTGTCTATACACACCATCCTATATAACTACTGTCTATACACACCATCCTATATAACTACTGTCTATACTGTCTATACACACCATCCTATATACCTACTGTCTATACACACCATCCTATATAACTACTGTCTATACTGTCTATACACACCATCCTATATAACTACTGTCTATACACACCATCCTATATAACTACTGTCTATACTGTCTATACACACCATCCTATATAACTACTGTCTATACACACCATCCTATATAACTACTGTCTATACTGTCTATACACACCATCCTATATAACTACTGTCTATACTGTCTATACACACCATCCTATATAACTACTGTCTATACACACCATCCTATATAACTACTGTCTATACACACCATCCTCTATAACTACTGTCTATACACACCATCCTATATACCTACTGTCTATACACACCATCCTCTATAACTACTGTCTATACACACCATCCTATATACCTACGGTCTATACTGTCTATACACACCATCCTCTATAACTACTGTCTATACTGTCTATACACATCATCCTATATACCTACTGTCTATACTGTCTATACACACCATCCTATATAACTACTGCTGTACACACCATCCTATATACCTACGGTCTATACTGTCTATACACACCATCCTATATAACTACTGTCTATACTGTCTATACACACCATCCTATGTAACTACTGTCTATACACACCATCCTATATAACTACTGCTGTACACACCATCCTATATAACTACTGCTGTACACACCATCCTATATAACTACTGTCTATACACACCATCCTATATAACTACTGTCTATACACACCATCCTATATAACTACTGTCTATACTGTCTATACACACCATCCTATATAACTACTGTCTATGCACACCATCCTATATAACTACTGTCTATACTGTCTATACACACCATCCTATATAACTACTGTCTATACACACCATCCTATATAACTACTGTCTATACACACCATCCTCTATAACTACTGTCTATACACACCATCCTATATAACTACTGTCTATACACACCATCCTATATAACTACTGTCTATACTGTCTATACACACCATCCTATATAACTACTGTCTATACTGTCTATACACACCATCCTATATAACTACTGCTGTACACACCGGTTCTATTCTTATACTGTCCATACTCTCCACCGGTGTGATTACTACCTCTGAGGGTTTAGAGCTTGAGGTAGTCACCTCATACAAGTACTTGGGAGTATGGCTAGATGGTACACTGTCCTTCTCTCAGCACATATCAAAGCTGCAGGCTAAGGTTAAATCTAGACTTGGGTTAGGTAGTGGTGTTCTCTCAGCAGGCTAAGGTTAAATCTAGACTTGGGTTAGGTAGTGGTGTTCTCTCAGCAGGCTAAGGTTAAATCTAGACTTGGGTTAGGTAGTGGTGTTCTCTCAGCAGGCTAAGGTTAAATCTAGACTTGGGTTAGGTAGTGGTGTTCTCTCAGCAGGCTAAGGTTAAATCTAGACTTGGGTTAGGTAGTGGTGTTCTCTCAGCAGGCTAAGGTTAAATCTAGACTTGGGTTAGGTAGTGGTGTTCTCTCAGCAGGCTAAGGTTAAATCTAGACTTGGGTTAGGTAGTGGTGTTCTCTCAGCAGGCTAAGGTTAAATCTAGACTTGGGTTAGGTAGTGGTGTTCTCTCAGCAGGCTAAGGTTAAATCTAGACTTGGGTTAGGTAGTGGTGTTCTCTCAGCAGGCTAAGGTTAAATCTAGACTTGGGTTAGGTAGTGGTGTTCTCTCAGCAGGCTAAGGTTAAATCTAGACTTGGGTTAGGTAGTGGTGTTCTCTCAGCAGGCTAAGGTTAAATCTAGACTTGGGTTAGGTAGGGCTGTTCTCTAGGGACTATATGTTCTTTACCATTCGGCCATCAGATTTGCCACCAATTCTTCCTGATAGGACACATCACTGCACTCTATACTCCTCTGTAAACTCGTCATCTCTGTATACCTGTCGCAAGACCCACTGGTTGATGCTTATTTATAAAACCCTCTTAGGCCTCCCTCCCCCCTATCTGAGATATCTACTGTAGCTCTCATCCTCCACATAAAACACCCGTTCTGCCAGTCACATTCTGTTAAAGGTCCCCAGAGCACACACATCCCTGGGTCGCTCGTCTTTTCAGTTCGCTGCAGTTAGCGACTGGAACGAGCTGCAACAAACACTCAAACTGGTCCGTTTTACCTCCATCTCTTCATTCAAAGACTCATTCATGGACATGCTTACTGACAGTTGTGGCTGTTTAGCGTGATGTATTGTTGTCTCTACCTTCTTGCCCTTTGTGCTGTTGTCTGTGCTCAATCATGTTTGAACCATGTTTTGTGCTGCTACCATGTTGTTTTTCTACCATGTGGTGTTGCTACCATGTTGTTGTCATATTATGCTACCATGTTGTCATGTGGTGTTGCTACCATAGTGTTGTCATGTGGTGTTGCTACCATAGTGTTGTCATGTGGTGTTGCTACCACATTGTTGTCATGTGGTGTTGCTACCATGTTGTTGTCATGTTGTGTTGCTACCATGTTGTTGTTATGTGGTGTTGCTACCATGTTGTTGTCATGTTGTGTTGCTACCATGTTGTTGTTATGTGGTGTTGCTACCATGTTGTTGTCATGTGGTGTTGCTACCATGTTGTTGTCATGTGGTGTTGCTACCATGTTGTTGTCATGTGGTGTTGCTACCATGTTGTTGTCATGTTGTGTTGCTACCATGTTGTTGTCATGTGTTGTTGCTACCCTGTTGTTGTCATGTTGTGTTGCTACCATGTTGTTGTCATGTTGTGTTGCTACCATGTTGTCGTCATGTGTTGTTGCTACCCTGTTGTTGTCATGTTGTGTTGTTACCATGTTGTTGTCATGTGGTGTTGCTACCATGTTGTTGTCATGTGGTGTTGCTACCATGTTGTTTTCATGTGGTGTTGCTACCATGTTGTTGTCATGTGGTGTTGCTACCATGTTGTTGTCATGTGGTGTTGCTACCATGTTGTTGCCATGTTGTGTTGCTACCATGTTGTTGTCATGTGTTGCTGCCATGTTGTTGTCATGTGTTGCTACCATATTGTTGTCATGTGTTGCTGCCATGTTGTTGTCATGTGTTGCTGCCATGTTGTTGTCATGTGTTGCTACCATGTTGTTGTCATGTGTTGCTGCCATGTTGTTGTCATGTGTTGCTGCCATGTTGTTGTCACGTGTTGCTACCATGTTGTTGTCACGTGTTGCTACCATGTTGTTGTCATGTGTTGCTGCCATGTTGTTGTCATGTGTTGCTGCCATGTTGTTGTCATGTGTTGCTGCCATGTTGTTGTCATGTGTTGCTGCCATGTTGTTGTCATGTGTTGCTGCCATGTTGTTGTCATGTGTTGCTGCCATGTTGTTGTCATGTGTTGCTGCCATGTTGTTGTCATGTGTTGCTGCCATGTTGTTATCATGTTGTGCTGCCATGTTGTTGTCATGTGTTGCTGCCATGTTGTTGTCATGTGTTGCTGCCATGCTATGTTGTTGTCTTAGGTCTCTCTTTATGTAGTGTTGTGGTCTCTCTTGTCGTGATGTGTGTTCTGTCCTACATTAGTATTTGTAATCCCAGCCCCCGTCCCCGCAGGAGGCCTTTTGGTAGGTCATCATTGTAAATAAGAATTTGTTCTTAACTGACTTGCCTAGTTAAATTAAGGTTAAATGTTGACTCCAATGCTTCCTATAGTTGTGTCAGGTAGGCTGGATGTCCTTTGGGTGGTGGACCATTCTCGATACACACAGCAAACTGTTGAGCGAGGAAACCCCAGCAGCGTTGCAGTTCTTGACACAAACCGGTGCGCCTGGCACCTACTACCATACCCCATTCAAAGACACTTACATAATTTGTCTTGACCATTCACCCTCTGAATGGCACAGATACACAATCCAGTTGTCTCAAGGCTTAAAAGTCCTTCTTTAACCGGTCTCCTCCCCTTCATCTACACTGAGTGACATCAATAAGGGATCATGAGGAAAATAAGAACAATCCGAAATTCCTTTTTGATACTGTGGCAAAGCTAACTAAAAAGCAGCATTCCCCAAGAGAGGATGACTTGCACTTTAGCAGTGATAAATTCATGAACTTCTTTGAGGAAAAGATTATGATTATTAGAAAGCAAATTACGGACTCCTCTTTAAACCTGCGTATTCCTCCAAACCTCAGTTGTCCTGAGTCTGCACAACTCTGCCAGGACCTAGGATCAAGAGAGACGCTCAAGTGTTTTAGTACTATATCTCTTGACACAATGATGAAAATAATCATGGCCTCTAAACCTTCAAGCTGTATACTGGACCCTATTCCAACTAAACTACTGAAAGAGCTGCTTCCTGTGCTTGGCCCTCCTATGTTGAACATAATAAACGGCTCTCTATCCACTGGATGTGTACCAAACTCACTAAAAGTGGCAGTAATAAAGCCTCTCTTGAAAAAGCCAAACCTTGACCCAGAAAATATAAAAACTATCGGCCTATATCGAATCTTCCATTCCTCTCAA
>NW_025746129.1:155000-157500 GCF_021184085.1 Oncorhynchus gorbuscha
ACAGGTCAACCCTAAACCACTGTGTTCTACATCTCTCTGTCTGACCACAACCCTAAACCACTGTGTTCTACATCGCTCTGTCTGACCGTATGGTACAGGTCAACCCTAAACCACTGTGTTCTACATCTCTCTGTCTGACCGTATGGTACAGGTCAACCCTAAACCAATGTGTTCTACATCTCTCTGTCTGACCACAACCCTAAACCACTGTGTTCTACATCTCTCAGTAGTAAAGGCAGCAGCAGTCTGGTCTAGAGGAGACAGTGGTCAAGGCAGCAGTCTGGTCTAGAGGAGACAGTGGTAAGGGCAGCAGTCTGGTCTAGAGGAGACAGTGGTAAGGGCAGCAGTCTGGTCTAGAGGAGACAGTAGTAAAGGCAGCAGCAGTCTGGTCTAGAGGAGACAGTGGTAAAGGCAGCAGCAGTCTGGTCTAGAGGAGACAGTGGTAAAGGCAGCAGCAGTCTGGCCTAGAGGAGACAGTAGTAAAGGCAGCAGCAGTCTGGTCTAGAGGAGACAGTGGTAAAGGCAGCAGCAGTCTGGTCTAGAGGAGACAGTGGTAAAGGTAAATGCAGTCTGGTCTAGAAGAGACAGTGGTAAAGGTAAATGCAGTCTGGTCTAGAGGAGACAGTGGTAAAGGTAAATGCAGTCTGGTCTAGAGGAGACAGTGGTAAAGGTAAATGCAGTCTGGTCTAGAGGAAACAGTGGTAACGGTAAATGCAGTCTGGTCTAGAGGAGACAGTGGTAAAGGTAAATGCAGTCTGGTCTAGAGGAGACAGTGGTAAAGGTAAATGCAGCAGTCTGGTCTAGAAGAGACAGTGGTAAAGGTAAATGCAGTCTAGTCTAGAGGAGACAGTGGTAAAGGTAAATGCAGTCTGGTCTAGAGGAGACAGTGGTAAAGGCAGCAGCAGTCTGGTCTAGAGGAGACAGTGGTAAAGGCAGCAGCAGTCTGGTCTAGAGGAGACAGTGGTAAAGGCAGCAGTCTGGTCTAGAGGAGACAGTGGTAAAGGCAGCAGCAGTCTGGTCTAGAGGAGACAGTGGTAAAGGCAGCAGTCTGGTCTAGAGGAGACAGTGGTAAAGGTAAATGCAGTCTGGTCTAGAGGAGACAGTGGTAAAGGCAGCAGTCTGGTCTAGAGGAGACAGTGGTAAAGGCAGCAGCAGTCTGGTCTAGAGGAGACAGTGGTAAAGGCAGCAGTCTAGTCTAGAGGAGTCAGTGGTAAAGGTAAATGCAGTCTGGTCTAGAGGAGACAGTGGTAAAGGCAGCAGCAGTCTGGTCTAGAGGAGACAGTGGTAAAGGCAGCAGTCTGGTCTAGAGGAGACAGTGGTAAAGGCAGCAGTCTGGTCTAGAGGAGACAGTGGTAAAGGCAGCAGTCTAGTCTAGAGGAGTCAGTGGTAAAGGTAAATGCAGTCTGGTCTAGAGGAGACAGTGGTAAAGGTAAATGCAGTCTGGTCTAGAGGAGACAGTGGTAAAGGCAGCAGTCTGGTCTAGAGGAGACAGTGGTAAAGGCAGCAGCAGTCTGGTCTAGAAGAGACAGTGGTAAAGGCAGCAGTCTAGTCTAGAGGAGTCAGTGGTAAAGGTAAATGCAGTCTGGTCTAGAGGAGACAGTGGTAAAGGCAGCAGCAGTCTGGTCTAGAGGAGACAGTGGTAAAGGCAGCAGTCTGGTCTAGAGGAGACAGTGGTAAAGGTAAAGGCAGCAGTCTGGTCTAGAGGAGACAGTGGTAAAGGTAAATGCAGTCTGGTCTAGAGGAGACAGTGGTAAAGGCAGCAGCAGTCTGGTCTAGAGGAGACAGTGGTAAAGGTAAAGGCAGCAGTCTGGTCTCGAGGAGACAGTGGTAAAGGCAGCAGCAGTCTGGTCTAGAGGAGACAGTGGTAAAGGCAGCAGCAGTCTGGTCTAGAGGAGACAGTAGTAAAGGCAGCAGTCTGGTCTGGAGGAGACAGTGGTAAAGGCAGCAGTCTGGTCTAGAGGAGACAGTGAAGTAAAGGCAGCAGCAGTCTGGTCTAGAGGAGACAGTGGTAAAGGTAAATGCAGTCTGGTCTAGAAGAGACAGTGGTAAAGGTAAATGCAGTCTGGTCTAGAGGAGACAGTAGTAAAGGCAGCAGCAGTCTGGTCTAGAGGAGACAGTAGTAAAGGCAGCAGTCTGGTCTGGAGGAGACAGTGGTAAAGGCAGCAGCAGTCTGGTCTAGAGGAGACAGTGGTAAAGGTAAATGCAGTCTGGTCTAGAAGAGACAGTGGTAAAGGTAAATGCAGTCTGGTCTAGAGGAGACAGTGGTAAAGGCAGCAGTCTGGTCTCGAGGAGACAGTGGTAAAGGCAGCAGCAGTCTGGTCTAGAGGAGACAGTGGTAAAGGCAGCAGCAGTCTGGTCTAGAGGAGACAGTGGTAAAGTCAGCAGCAGTCTGGTCTAGAGGAGACAGTGGTAAAGGCAGCAGCAGTCTAGTCTAGAGGAGTCTAGCAGTCTGAGAGACAGTGGTAAAGGCAGCAGCAGTCTGGTCTAGAGGAGACAGTGG
>NW_025746130.1:12500-27500 GCF_021184085.1 Oncorhynchus gorbuscha
TCCTCCTCCTCTACCCTGTTCATACCTCCTCTTCCTCCTCCTCCTCCTCCTCCTCCTCCTCCTCCTCCTCTACTCTGTTCATACCTCCTCCTCCTCCTCCTCCTCTTCCTCCTCTACTCTGTTCATTCCTCCTCCTCCTCCTCCTCCTCCTCCTCCTCCTCCTCCTCCTCCTCCTCCTCCTCCTCCTCCTCCTCCTCCCCCTCCTCTACTCTGTTCATACCTCCTCCTCCTCTTCCTCCTCCTCCTCCTCCTCTACTCTGTTCATACCTCCTCCTCCTCTTCCTCCTCCTCCTCCTCCTCCTCCTCCTCCTCCTCTACTCTGTTCATACCTCCTCCTCCTCCTCCTCCTCCTCCTCCTCCTCTACTCTGTTCATACCTCCTCCTCCTCCTCCTCCTCCTCCTCCTCCTCTACTCTGTTCATACCTCCTCCTCCTCCTCCTCCTCCTCCTCCACTCTGTTCATACCTCCTCTTCCTCCTCCTCCTCCTCCTCTACTCTGTTCATACCTCCTCCTCCTCTTCCTCCTCCTCCTCCTCCTCCCCCTCTCCTCCTCCTCCTCCTCCTCCTCCTCCTCCTCCTCCTCCTCCTCCTCTACTCTGTTCATACCTCCTCCTCCTCTTCCTCCTCCTCCTCCTCCTCCTCCTCCTCCTCTTCCTCCTCCTCCTCCTCCTCCTCTACTCTGTTCATACCTCCTCCTCCTCCTCCTCCTCCTCCTCCTCCTCTACTCTGTTCATACCTCCTCCTCCTCTTCCTCCTCCTCCTCCTCCTCCTCTTCCTCCTCCTCCTCCTCCTCCTCTACTCTGTTCATACCTCCTCCTCCTCCTCCTCCTCCTCCTCCTCTACTCTGTTCATACCTCCTCCTCCTCCTCCTCCTCCTCCTCCTCCTCCTCCTCCTCCTCCTCCTCCTCTTCCTCTACTCTGTTCATACCTCCTCCTCCTCCTCCTCCTCCTCCTCCTTCTCCTCCTCTACTCTGTTCATACCTCCTCCTCCTCCTCCTCCTCCTCCTCCTCCTCCTCTACTCTGTTCATACCTCCTCTTCCTCCTCCTCCTCCGCCTCCTCTACCCTGTTCATACCTCCTCTTCCTCCTCCTCCTCTTCCTCCTCCTCTTCCTCCTCCTCCTCCTCTACTCTGTTCATACCTCCTCTTCCTCCTCCTCCTCCTCCTCCTCTACTCTGTTCATACCTCCTCCTCCTCCTCCTCCTCCTCCTCTACTCTGTTCATACCTCCTCTTCCTCCTCTTCCTCCTCCTCTACTCTGTTCATACCTCCTCTTCCTCCTCTTCCTCCTCCTCTACTCTGTTCATACCTCCTCTTCCTCCTCCTCCTCCTCTACTCTGTTCATACCTCCTCTTCCTCCTCCTCCTCCTCCTCTACCCTGTTCATACCTCCTCTTCCTCCTCCTCCTCCTCCTCCTCCTCCTCCTCTACTCTGTTCATACCTCCTCCTCCTCCTCCTCCTCTTCCTCCTCTACTCTGTTCATACCTCCTCCTCCTCCTCCTCCTCTTCCTCCTCTACTCTGTTCATACCTCCTCCTCCTCCTCCTCCTCCTCTTCCTCCTCTACTCTGTTCATACCTCCTCCTCCTCCTCCTCTACTCTGTTCATACCTCCTCCTCCTCTACTCTGTTCATACCTCCTCCTCCTCCTCCTCCTCTTCCTCCTCTACTCTGTTCATACCTCCTCTTCCTCCTCCTCCTCTACTCTGCTCATACCTCCTCCTCCTCCTCCTCCTCTCCCTCCTCCTCTAATCTGCTCATACCTCCTCTTCCTCCTCCTCTCTCTCCCGCTCTCTCTCTCTCTCTCTCTGTCTCTGTCTCTCTGTCTCTCTCCTCTCTCTCTCTCTCTCTCTCTCTCTCTCTCTCTCTCTCTCTCTCTCTCTCTCTCTCTCTCTCTCTCTCTCTCTCTCTCTCTCTCTCTCTGTCTCTCTCTCTCTCTCTCTCTCTCTCTCTCTCTCTCTCTCTGTCTCTCTCTCTCTCTCTCTCTCTCTCTCTCTCTCTCTCTCTCTCTCTCTCTCTCTCTCTCTCTCTCTCTCTCTCTCTCTCTCTGTCTCTCTCTCTCTCCATCCATCTCTCTCTCTCTCTCCATCCATCTCTCTGTAGCCTGTAGGAGTAGAGGTATGTCATATGTCCTTTGTCACTGTATGTTAGTGTGACGTTCTGTTCTGCTCTCTGCTGCCTCTGGTACACACACACACACACACACACACACACACACACACACACACACACACACACACACACACACACACACACACACACACACACACACAGAGAGAGAGACAGAGGATAGGACAGTATATATACAGGACAGAACAGGGCAGGGAGGACAATATATAGTGTGGAATACAAGTATTTGATACACTGCCGATTTTGCAGGTTTTCCTACTTACAAAGCATGTAATTCTGTAAAAAGTCTGTAATTTTTTTATCATAGGTACACTTCAACTGTGAGAGACGGAATATAAAACAAAAATCCAGAACATCACATTGTATGATTGTTAAGTAATTAATTTGTGTTTTATTGCATGATATAAGTATTTGATCACCAACCAACCAGTAAGAACTCCGGCTCTCACAGACCTGTTAGTTCTTCTTTAAGAAGCCCTCCTGTTCTCCACCCATTACCTGTATTAACTGCACCTGTAAAAGACACCTGTCCACACACTCAATCAAACAGACTCCAACCTCTCCACAATGGCCAAGACCAGAGAGCTGTGTAAGGACATCAGGGATAAAATTGTAGACCTGCACAAGGCTGAGATGGGCTACAGGACAATAGGCAAGCAGCCCCGGTGAGAAGGCAACAACTGTTGGCGCAATTATTAGAACTTGGAAGAAGTGCAAGGTGACGGTCAATCACCCTTGGTCTGGGGCTCCATGCAAGGTGACAGTCAATCACCCTCGGTCTGGGGCTCCATGCAAGGTGACAGTCAATCACCCTCGGTCTGGGGCTCCATGCAAGGTGACGGTCAATCACCCTCGGTCTGGGGCTTCAGGCAAGATCTCACCTCGTGGGGCATCAATGATCATGAGGAAGGTGAGGGATCAGCCCAGAACTACACGGCAGGACCTGCTGGGACCACAGTCTCAAAGAAAACCATTAGTAACACACTACGCCGTCATGGATTAAAATCCTGCAGCGCACGCAAGGTCCCCCTGCTCAAGCCAGCGCATGTCCAGGCCCGTCTGAAGTTTGCCAATGACCATCTGGATGATCCAGAGGAGGAATGGGAGAAGGTCACGTGGTCTGATGAGACAAAAATAGAGCTTTTTGGTCTAAATTCCACTCTCTGTGTTTCGAGGAAGAAGAAGGATGAGTACCATCCCAACCGTGAAGCATGGAGGTGGAAACATCAGTCTTTGGAGAGGCTTTTCTCCAAAGGGGACAGGATGACTGCACTGTATTGAGGGGAAGATGGATGGGGCCATGTATCGCGAGATCTTGGTCAACAACCTCCTTCCCTCAGTAAGAGCATTGAAGATGGGTCGTGTCTGGGTCTTCCAGCATGACAACAACCTGAAACACACAACTAAGGAGTGGCTCCGTAACAAGCATCTCAAGGTCCTGGAGTGGCCTAGCCAGTCTCCAGACCTAAACGTAATAGAAAATCTTTGGAGGGAGCTGAAAGTCCGTATTGCCCAGCGACAGCCCCCAAACCTGAAGGATCTGGAGAAGGTCTGTATGGAGGAGTGGGCCAAAATCCATGCTGCAGTGTGTACAAACCTGGTCAAGAACTACAGGAAACATATGATGTCTGTAATTGTTACTGCTTTCTTCCGTCGAAGGAGAGTCGGACCAAAATGCAGCGTGGTAATTTCCATACATGTTTATTGAACGAAAAAACCACGAACAATACAACAAACGTAACGTGAAAACCTATACAGCCTATCTGGTGCCAACTAAACACAGAGACAGGAACAATCACCCACCAAACACTCAAAGAATATGGCTGCCTAAATATGGTTCCCAATCAGAGGCAACGATAAACACCTGACTCTGATTGAGAACCGCCTCAGGCAGCCATAGACTCTCCTAGAACACCCCACTAAGCTACAATCCCACTAAGCTACACACCACATACAAAAACTGATGACAAAAACGCACCACAATAATCCATGTCACACCCTGGCCTAACCAAATAAATGAAGACAAACATACATTACTTCGACCAGGGCGTGACAGTAATTGCAAACAAAGGTTTCTGTACCAAATATTAAGTTCTGCTTTTCTGATGTATCAAATACTTATGTCATGCAATAAAATGCAAATTAATTACTTAAAAATTATACAATGTGATTTTCTGGATTTTTGTTTTAGATTCCGTCTCTCACAGTTGAAGTGTACCTATGATAAAAATTACAGACCTCTACATGCTTTGTAAGTAGGAAAACCTGCAATATCGGCAGTGTATGAAATACTTGCTCTCCCCACTGTACATACAGGACAGGAGAGGAGGGTATATATACAGGACAGGACAGTATATAGACAGGACAGGACAGTTTAAATACAGGACAGGACAGTATATATACAGGACAGGACAGTATATATACAGGACAGGACAGTATATAGACAGGACAGGACAGTATATATACAGGACAGGACAGTATATAGACAGGACAGGAAGAGAGGACAGGACAGTATATATACAGGACAAGACAGGCAGATAGGACAGGACAGTATATATACAGGACAGGACAGGACAGGCAGAGAGGAGAGGACAGGACAGGACAGGACAGTATATATACAGGAGATGACAGTATATATACAGGCAGGACAGGACAGGCAGAGAGGAGAGAACAGTATATAGACAGGACAGGAGAGGACAGTATATATACAGGACAGGACAGGCAGAGAGGAGAGGACAGTATATATACAGGCCAGAACAGTATATATGCAGGACAGGACAGGCAGAGAGGAGACGACAGTATATAGACAGGACAGAACAGGACAGGCAGAGAGGAGAGGCCAGTATATAGACAGGACAGGACAGGCAGAGAGGAGAGGACAGTATATTTACAGGACAGGCAGAGAGGAGAGGACAGTATATTTACAGGACAGGCAGAGAGGAGAGGACAGTATATATACAGGACAGGACAGTATATAGACAGGACAGGACAGTATATATACAGGACAGTATATAGACAGGACAGGAAGAGAGGACAGGACAGTATATATACAGGACAGGACAGGCAGATAGGACAGGACAGTATATATACAGGACAGGACAGGACAGGCAGAGAGGAGAGGACAGTATATATACAGGACAGGACAGGCAGATAGGAGAGGACAGTATATATACAGGACAGGAGAGGCAGAGAGGACAGAACAGTATATATACAGGACAGGACAGGACAGGCAGAGAGGAGAGGACAGGACAGGACAGTACAGTATATATACAGGAGATGACAGTATATATACAGGACAGGACAGGCAGAGAGGAGAGGACAGTATATAGACAGGACAGGAGAGGACAGTATATATACAGGACAGGACAGGCAGAGAGGAGAGGACAGTATATAGACAGGACAGAACAGTATATATACAGGACAGGACAGGCAGAGAGGAGAGGACAGTATATAGACAGGACATGACAGGCAGAGAGTTGAGGACAGTATATAGACAGGACAGGCAGAGAGGAGAGGACAGTATATAGACAGGACAGGCAGAGAGGAGAGGACAGTATATAGACAGGACAGGCAGAGAGGAGAGGACAGTATATATACAGGACAGGACAGGCAGATAGGAGAGGACAGTATATATACAGGACAGGAGAGGCAGAGAGGACAGAACAGTATATATACAGGACAGGACAGGCAGAGAGGAGAGGAGAGGACAGTATATATACAGGACAGAACAGTATATATACAGGACAGGACAGGACAGGCAGAGAGGAGAGGACAGTATATATACAGGACAGGACAGGCAGATAGGAGAGGACAGTATATATACAGGACAGGAGAGGCAGAGAGGACAGAACAGTATATATACAGGACAGGACAGGACAGGCAGAGAGGAGAGGACAGTATATATACAGGACAGAACAGTATATATACAGGACAGGACAGGACAGGCAGAGAGGAGAGGACAGTATATATACAGGACAGGACAGGCAGATAGGAGAGGACAGTATATATACAGGACAGGAGAGGCAGAGAGGACAGAACAGTATATATACAGGACAGGACAGGACAGGCAGAGAGGAGAGGACAGTATATATACAGGACAGAACAGTATATAGGACAGGACAGGCAGAGAGGAGAGGACAGTATATAGACAGGACATGACAGGCAGAGAGTTGAGGACAGTATATAGACAGGACAGGCAGAGAGGAGAGGACAGTATATAGACAGGACAGGCAGAGAGGAGAGGACAGTATATAGACAGGACAGAACAGGACAGGCAGAGACTAGAGGACAGTATATAGACAGGACAGGCAGAGAGGAGAGGACAGTATATTTACAGGACAGGACAGTATATTTACAGGACAG
Source organism: Oncorhynchus gorbuscha (assembly GCF_021184085.1). NCBI lineage: Eukaryota > Metazoa > Chordata > Actinopteri > Salmoniformes > Salmonidae > Oncorhynchus > Oncorhynchus gorbuscha. The sequence goes on from NW_025746130.1 coordinate 18,987, forward strand.
GACAGACAGAGAGGAGAGGACGGTATATAGACAGGACAGGACAGTATATATACAGGACAGGACAGGAGAGGACAGTATATATTCAGGACAGGAGAGGACAGTATATATACAGGACAGGACAGGAGAGGACAGTATATATACAGGACAGGACAGGAGAGGACAGTATATATACAGGACAGGACAGGAGAGGACAGTATATATACAGGACAGGACAGGAGAGGACAGTATATATACAGGACAGGACAGGAGAGGACAGTATATATACAGGACAGGACAGGAGAGGACAGTATATATACAGGACAGGACAGGAGAGGACAGTATATATACAGGACAGGACAGGAGAGGACAGTATATATACAGGACAGGACAGGAGAGGACAGTATATATGTCATGCTGGTGAATGAGGACCCAAAAGCGACTTGGCGAAAACAGAGTATTTAATCCAGAATAAACTTTACAAAACAAAAAGCATAATACTACACGTAAAGACAAGAACAGACTGGAGACTTGATCGAGAACTGCAGGTTGCCTCGGGAAGGCACTTGAACCTAGCAGACTCAGACACCTGCTCACCACGCAGCATCTGAGGGAAACACGACACGACAGGGCAAAACATAGACACAGCACGGTGAATTATAAATGAGGATCCGACAGGGCAGGTACGGGAAACAAGGAGTGAAATAGGGACTCTAATCAGGGAAAAGGATCGGGAACAGGTGTGGGAAGACTAAATGATGATTAGGGGAATAGGAACAGCTGGGAGCAGGAACGGAACGATAGAGAGAGGAGAGAGCGAGAGAGTGAGAGAGGGAGGGGGAGAGAGAGGGATAGAAAGAGGGAAAGAACCTAATAAGACCAGCAGAGGGAAACGAATAGAATGGGAAGCACAGGGACAAGACATGATAATAAATGACAAAACATGACAATATATACAGGACAGGACAGGAGAGGACAGTATGGAGCCTTCCAGGCCCACCCATGGCTGTTCCCCTGCTCAGTCATGTGAAATCCATAGATCAGGACCTAATGAATTAATTTCTTAATATGAACTGTAATTCAGTCAAACCTTTTACATTTGTTAAATTATAAATAAAACAATTTCAATTTGTTGAATTATAAATACAATATTTTAAATGTGTTGAATTATAAATTAAATGTATATTTTTTTTTTAATTATAAATAAAATAAAAATATTTTTTGGAATTATAAATAAAATATATATATATTTTTATTATAAATAAAATATTTATAATTTCTTGAATTATAAATATTTTAATTTGTTGCTTGTTCCATCTATATTTTTCGTACATTATAGACACTAAAAATATATTTTACAAATTACTTTATAATTACTTAATTAATTATTTTTATAAACATTTTAGATTTTATAATAAACTAATGTATTTGCAATGTTACATATTAGTTTCTTGGACACAACATGTGCTTCACAAGTCACTATAATTCAAATGGGCTGTAAATATAAATGTATTAAAAACGTAAATAAAATATATCTTATTTCATGGTGCTCCTAATTAATTTTTAAAATAATTTGTATAATATAATGTAATTTCCTAAAAAAAATTTTTTTTAACATTTGAGAGCACCAATGCTACCTTCAGACAGTTTGTTTTTAAGGTTAGAGTCCTGTGTGATAACACCAACTGTCTCTCCGTGGTGTTTTTCATTGATAACATCAAAATCAGGGTTGTGTGACAGCAGTTTGTCAACACTACAGATAAATGACTGGACCGATTCATCATCGTCTACTGACCTCGTCTGATATCTGGGTGGTGCCTATCTTTGGTGGAGATGTATTGTGGTGTGAATATCTTGGTATTTGGTGTTTAGTATTGTTGGTGTGTAATATCTTTGGTGTGTAATATCTTTGGTGTTTAGTATCTTTGGTGTTTAGTATCGTTGGTGTTTAGTATCGTTGGTGTGTAATATCTTTGGTGTTTAATATCTTTGGTGTGTAATTTCTTTGCTGTTTAGTATCTTTGGTGTTTAATATATTTCGTATTTAATATCTTTGGTGTTTAGTATCTTCAGTGTTTAGTATCTTTGGTGATTAGTATCATTGGTGTTTAGCATCTTTGGTGTTTAGTATCTTTGGTGTTTAGTATCTTTGGTGTTTAGTATCTTTGGTGTTTAATATCTTTGGTGTTTAGTATCTTTGGTGTTTAGTATCTTTGGTGTGTAATATATTTGGTGTTTAATATCTTTGGTGTTTAATATCTTTGGTGTTTAGTATCTTTGGTGTTTAGTATCTTTGGTGTGTAATATCTTTGGTGTTTAATATCTTTGGTGTTTAGTATCTTTGGTGTTTAGTATCTTTGTTGTGTAATATCTTTGGTGTTTAGTATCTTTGGTGTTTAGTATCTTTGGTGTGTACTATCTTTGGTGTTTAGTATCTTTGGTGTTTAGTATCTTTGGTGTTTAGTATCTTTGGTGTTTAGTATCTTTGGTGTTTAGTATCTTTGGTGTTTAATATCTTTGGTGTTTAGTATCTTTGGTGTGTACTAGATTACTAGATGTGCAGTCTCTATACTAAGGGATGATGAATGCAACACGTTTGGAAGGAGCTAGGTATTGCAGTATGTTCGTTATTGATCTGTGGAGATACATGAGAACTTGTTCTTACCTGGTTAAATAAAGGTGAAATTATGATAGTAGCTATATGATATTAGTGTTATGTCTGATTGGAGGGTGTGTATTCTATATGTTAATACTATATATCTGATTGGATGGGGTGTATTCTATATGTTAATACTGTGATATCTGATTGGATGGGGTGTATTCTATATGTTAATACTATATATCTGATTGGATGGGGTGTATTCTATATGTTAATACTGTGATATCTGATTGGATGGGGTGTATTCTATATGTTAATACTGTGATATCTGATTGGATGGGGTGTATTCTATATGTTAATACTATATATCTGATTGGATGGGGTGTATTCTATATGTTAATACTGTGATATCTGATTGGATGGGGTGTATTCTATATGTTAATACTGTGATATCTGATTGGATGGGGTGTATTCTACATGTTAATACTGTGATATCTGATTGGATGGGGTGTATTCTATATGTTAATTCTATATATCTGATTGGATGGGGTGTATTCTATATGTTAATACTGTGATATCTGATTGGATGGGGTGTATTCTATATGTTAATACTGTGATATCTGATTGGATGGGGTGTATTCTATATGTTAATTCTATATATCTGATTGGATGGGGTGCATTCTATATGTTAATACTGTGATATCTGATTGGATGGGGTGTATTCTATATGTTAATACTGTGATATCTGATTGGAGGGGGTGTATTCTATATGTTAATACTGTGATATCTGATTGAAGGGGGTGTATTCTATATGTTAATACTGTGATATCTGATTGGAGGGGGTGTATTCTATATGTTAATACTGTGATATCTGATTGGAGGGGGTGTATTCTATATGGTAATACTGTGATATCTGATTGGAGGGGGTGTATTCTATATGTTAATACTGTGATATCTGATTGAAGGGGGTGTATTCTATATGTTAATTCTATATATCTGATTGGATGGGGTGTATTCTATATGTTAATACTGTGATATCTGATTGGATGGGGTGTATTCTATATGTTAATTCTATATATCTGATTGGATGGGGTGTATTCTATATGTTAATACTGTGATATCTGATTGGATGGGGTGTATTCTATATGTTAATACTGTGATATCTGATTGGATGGGGTGTATTCTATATGTTAATTCTATATATCTGATTGGATGGGGTGTATTCTATATGTTAATACTGTGATATCTGATTGGATGGGGTGTATTCTATATGTTAATTCTATATATCTGATTGGATGGGGTGTATTCTATATGGTAATACTATATATCTGATTGGAGGGGTTTATTCTTTATGTTAATACTATATATCTGATTGGCTGAGGTGTATTCTATATGTTAATACTAGATATCTGATTGGCTGTATAGTCTGATCCTCTGACTGTTAAAATCTCCTGTTCTTTCACCACTCTGCTGCAGTGTGTGTGTGTGTGTGTGTGTGTGTGTGTGTGTGTGTGTGTGTGTGTGTGTGTGTGTGTGTGTGTGTGTGTGTGTGTGTGCGTGCGTGCGTGCGTGCGTGTGTGCGTGTGTGCGTGTGTGCGTGTGTGTGTGTGTGTGTGTGTTTGTTGCTGTTCTGCAGTAGTGTGTGTGTGTGAATACCTGGTTTCTGTGTGGTGCAGTGGCCCTCCTCCAAACCACTCCGATATTTTGATCCCTCTATGTCTGGTCTAGCAGAACGCTCTTACTCTCTCTCTCTGTCTCTTCGTCTTCCTCTGTCTATCTCTCTCTCTCTCTCTCTCTCTCTCTCTCTCTCTCTCTCTCTCTCTCTTTCCCTTCCTCTCTCTCGTCTCACTGTATTGTAGAGTGAATTACCAGGAACCAGGCTATGAGGGGCGGCTAGGAAGAAACCTAGAGAGGAACCAGGCTATGAGGGGAGGCTAGGAAGAAACCTAGAGACTAACCAGGCTATGTGGGGCGGCTAGGAAGAAACCTAGAGAGGAACCAGGCTATGAGGGGAGGCTAGGAAGAAACCTAGAGGAACCAGGCTATGAAGGGAGGCTAGGAAGAAACCTAGAGAGGAACCAGGCTATGAGGGAAGGCCAGGAAGAAACCTAGAGAGGAACCAGGCTATGAGGGGAGGCTAGGAAGAAACCTAGAGGAACCAGGCTATGAAGGGAGGCTAGGAAGAAACCTAGAGGAACCAGGCTATGAGGGGAGGCTAGGAAGAAACCTAGAGGAACCAGGCTATGAGGGGAGGCTAGGAAGAAACCTAGAGGAACCAGGCTATGAGGGGAGGCTAGGAAGAAACCTAGAGGAACCAGGCTATAAGGGGAGGCTAGGAAGAAACCTAGAGAGGAACCAGGCTATGAGGGGCAGCTAGGAAGAAACCTAGAGAGGGACCAGGCTATGAGGAAGAAACCTAGAGAGGAACCAGGCTATGAGGGGAGGCTAGGAAGAAACCTAGAGAGGAATCAGGCTATGAGGGGCAGCTAGGAAGAAACCTAGAGAGGAACCAGGCTATGAGGGGAGGCTAGGAAGAAACCTAGAGGAACCAGGCTATGAGGGGCAGCTAGGAAGAAACCTAGAGAGGGACCAGGCTATGAGGAAGAAACCTAGAGAGGAACCAGGCTATGAGGGGAGGCTAGGAAGAAACCTAGAGAGGAATCAGGCTATGAGGGGCAGCTAGGAAGAAACCTAGAGGGGAACCAGGCTATGAGGGGCGTCTAGGAAGAAACCTAGAGAGGAACCAGGCTATGAGGGGCAGCTAGGAAGACACCTAGAGAGGAACCAGGCTATGACGGGAGGCTAGGAAGAAACCTAGAGGGGAACCAGGCTATGAGGGGCGTCTAGGAAGAAACCTAGAGAGGAACCAGGCTATGAGGGGAGGCTAGGAAGAAACCTAGAGAGGAACCAGGCTATGAGGGGAGGCTAGGAAGAAACCTAGAGGAACCAGGCTATGAGGGGAGGCTAGGAAGAAACCTAGAGGAACCAGGCTATGAGGGGAGGCTAGGAAGAAACCTAGAGGAACCAGGCTATGAGGGGCAGCTAGGAAGAAACCTAGAGAGGGACCAGGCTATGAGGAAGAAACCTAGAGAGGAACCAGCCTATGAGGGGAGGCTAGGAATAAACCTAGAGGGGAACCAGGCTATGAGGGGCGTCTAGGAAGAAACCTAGAGAGGAACCAGCCTATGAGGGGAGGCTAGGAAGAAACCTAGAGGGGAACCAGGCTATGAGGGGCGTCTAGGAAGAAACCTAGAGAGGAACCAGGCTATGAGGGGAGGCTAGGAAGAAACCTAGAGAGGAACCAGGCTATGAGGGGAGGCTAGGAAGAAACCTAGAGAGGAACCAGGCTATGAGGGGAGGCTAGGAAGAAGCCTAGAGAGGAACCAGGCTATGAGGGGAGGCTAGGAAGAAACCACGAGAGGAATCAGGCTATGAGGGGAGGCTAGGAAGAAACCTAGAGAGGAACCAGGCTATGAGGGGAGGCTAGGAAGAAACCTAGAGAGGAACCAGGATATGAGGGGAGGCTAGGAAGACACCTTGAGAGGAACCAGGCTATGAGGGGAGGCTAGGAAGAAACCTAGAGAGGAACCAGGCTATGAGGGGAGGCTAGGAAGAAACCTAGAGAGGAACCAGGCTATGAGGGGCAGCGAGGAAGAAACCTAGAGAGGAACCAGGCTATGAGGGGAGACCAGTCCTCTTCTGGATTTTGCGTGAACATTGACGGAATATTATGTTAATATAATTATATTATTATATTATATTATGTATATATATATATATTATTATATATTAACCATTATATATATATATATACATAATATAATATAATAAAGCAAATGAACATCACAAAAAACAGTGTGTGTGTGTGTGTGTGTGTGTGTGTGTGTGTGTGTGTGTGTGTGTGTGTGTGTGTGTGTGTGTGTGTGTGTGTGTGTGTGTGTGTGTGTGTGTGTGTGTGTGTGTGTGTGTGTGTGTGTGTGTGTTGAGAGATATGGAATAGGATTGTGTAATGGGGAAGGGTTGCTGGAGGTGATGATGTAACACGGTTCTGGTTTCTGTGTACTGGAGGAAATACTGTATGGTTTCATTACACCATTATATTCATTATACATTATTATATAAAATATAATGAAACCACCGAAGTAGAATTTCTGCCAACGTGTGGATGTAAGTAATATTCACTATAAAGTGGAGTGAAACTCAACCCTTTTCTAATGCCCTCTCTCTCTCTCTCTCTCTCTCTCTCTCTCTCTCTCTCTCTCTCTCTCTCTCTCTCTCTCTCTCTCTCTCTCTCTCTCTCTCTCTCTCTCTCTCTCTCTCGCTCTCTCTCTCTCTCTCTCTCTCTCTCTCTCGCTCTCTCTCTCTCTCTTCTTCTCTCTCTCGCGCTCTCTCTCTCTCTATCTCTCTCGCTCTCTCTCGCTCTCTCTCGCTCTCTCTCTCTCTCTCTCTCTCTCTCTCCTTCTCTCCTTCTCTCTCTCTCTCTCTCTCTCTCTCTCTCTCTCTCTCTCTCTCTCTCTCTCTCTCTCTCTCTCTCTCTCTCTCTCTCTCTCTCTCTCTCTCTCTCTCTCCAGGTATATGAAGAATGTAACATGGGAAGGTAGAGACTTGTCGTTTACAGAAGATGGTTACCAGCAGAACCCCAAGCTGGTCGTCATCGTTCTCAATAAGGAACGAGAATGGGAGAAGGTAAAACAGCCCGTGTGTGTGTGTGTGTGGGGGGGTGTGTGTGTGGTGTGGTGTGTGAGATCTTGACTAGAACTATCTGTAATTTGTTTCTAAATATGTATCAAAAGTAAATAATTTCAAATTCCTTCTTTTAAGCGAAGTAGACGGCACCGTTTTCTTGTATTTAAGATGTACGGGGCTCCAACTCCAACACTCAGACATCCTTTACTAAATATGCATTTGTGTTTAGTGAGTACGCCAGATCAGAGGCAGAAGGTCCATTTTCCTCTTTAACATTTCAAAATGTAACGAGTATTTCTTGGGAGTCAGGTAAAAAGTACATCATTTTCTTCATGAATGGAGTGAAGTAAAAGTTGTTAAAAAATATAAATAGTAAAGTAAAGTACTTTAAAGTAATTTTTACGGAAGTACTTTACTGTTTAAATAGCTGGGGTCCTCTAATCTGAGTCTGGGTCTGGCCTAGAGAGTGCCTGACTAGAACTAGCAGTTACATAAATGGCTGGGGTCCTAATCTGAGTCTGGGTCTGTCCTAGAGAGTGCCTGACTAGAACTAGCTGTTACATAAATAGCTGGGGTCCTAATCTGAGTCCGGGTCTGTCCTAGAGAGTGCCTGACTAGAACTAGCTGTTACATAAATAGCTGGGGTCCTAATCTGAGTCTGGGTCTGGCCTAGAGAGTGCCTGACTAGAACTAGCTGTTACATAAATAGCTGGGGTCCTAATCTGAGTCTGGGTCTGTCCTAGAGAGTGCCTGACTAGAACTAGCTGTTACATAAATAGCTGGGGTCCTAATCTGAGTCTGGGTCTGTCCTAGAGAGTGCCTGACTAGAACTAGCTGTTACATAAATAGCTGGGGTCCTAATCTGAGTCTGGGTCTGTCCTAGAGAGTGCCTGACTAGAACTAGCTGTTACATAATAAATAAACAGATGAGGGGAATTTGGTGAACATCTTTCTAGTGGGATTGCCTTACAGAGTATCTCATCTAGTGGGATTACTTTACAGAGTATCTCATCTAGTGGGATTACTTTACAGAGTATCTCATCTTTCTAGTGGGATTACTTTACAGAGTATCTCATCTTTCTAGTGGGATTACTTTACAGAGTATCTCATCTAGTGGGATTACTTTACAGAGTATCTCATCATTCTAGTGGGATTACTTTACAGAGTATCTCATCTAGTGGGATTACCTTACAGAGTTAATCATCTCTCTAGTGGGATTACTTTACAGAGTATCTCATCTAGTGGGATTACTT
>NW_025746130.1:40000-62500 GCF_021184085.1 Oncorhynchus gorbuscha
ACATGGAAACAGGTCTATCTAGATAATATAATGGTGTGTTGTTGACATGGAAACAGGTCTATCTAGATAATAGAATGGTGTGTTGTTGACATGGAAACAGGTCTATCTAGATAATAGAATGGTGTGTTGTTGACATGGAAACAGGTCTATCTAGAAAATAGAATGATATGTTGTAGAGGTTGACATGGAAACAGGTCAATCTAGATAACAGAATGGTGTGTTGTTAACATGGAAACAGGTCTATCTAGAAAATAGAATGGTGTGTTGTAGAGGTTGACATGGAAACAGGTCTATCTAGATAACAGAATGGTGTGTTGTTGACATGGAAACAGGTCTATCTAGATAATAGAATGGTGTGTTGTTGATATGGAAACAGGTCTATCTAGATAATAGAATGGTGTGTTGTTGACATGGATACAGGTCTATCTAGATAACAGAATGGTGTGTTGTTGACATGGAAACAGGTCTATCTAGATAACAGAATGGTGTGTTGTTGACATGGAAACAGGTCTATCTAGATAATAGCATGGCGTGTTGTAGAGGTTGACATGGAAACAGGTCTATCTAGATAATATAATGGTTTGTTGTTGACATGGAAACAGGTCTATCTAGATAACAGAATGGTGTGTTGTTGACATGGAAACAGGTCTATCTAGATAACAGGATGGTGTGTTGTTGACATGGTAACAGGTCTATCTAGATAATAGAATGGTGTGTTGTAGAGGTTGACATGGAAACAGGTCTATCTAGATAATAGAATGGTGTGTTGTAGAGGTTGACATGGAAACAGGTCTATCTAGATAATAGAATGGTGTGTTGTTGACATGGAAACAGGTGTATCTAGATAATAGAATGGTGTGTTGTTGACATGGAAACAGGTCTATCTAGATAATAGAATGGTGTGTTGTTGACATGGAAACAGGTCTATCTAGATAATTTAATGGTGTGTTGTTGACATGGAAACAGGTCAATCTAGATAATAGAATGGTGTGTTGTTGACATGGAAACAGGTCTATCTAGATAATAGAACGGTGTGTTGTTGACATGGAAACAGGTCTATCTAGATAATAGAACGGTGTGTTGTTGACATGGAAACAGGTCAATCTAGATAATAGAACGGTGTGTTGTTGACATGGAAACAGGTCAATCTAGATAATAGAATGGTGTGTTGTAGAGGTTGACATGGAAACAAGTCAATCTAGATAATAGAACGGTGTGTTGTTGACATGGAAACAGGTCAATCTAGATAATAGAATGGTGTGTTGTTGACATGGAAACAGGTCTATCTAGAAAATAGAATGATATGTTGTAGAGGTTGACATGGAAACAGGTCTATCCAGATAATAGAATGGCGTGTTGTAGAGGTTGACATGGAAACAGGTCTATCTAGATAATAGAATGGTGTGTTGTTGACATGGAAACAGGTCTATCTATATAATAGAATGGTGTGTTGTTGACATGGAAACAGGTCAATCTAGAAAATAGAATGGTGTGTTGTAGAGGTTGACATGGAAACAGGTCAATCTAGATAATAGAATGGTGTGTTGTTGACATGGAAACAGGTCTATCTTGATAACAGAATGGTGTGTTGTAGAGGTTGACATGGAAACAGGTCTATCTAGATAATAGAATGGTGTGTTGTTGACATGGAAACAGGTGTATCTAGATAATAGAATGGTGTGTTGTTGACATGGAAACAGGTCTATCTAGATAACAGGATGGTGTGTTGTTGACATGGTAACAGGTCTATCTAGATAATAGAATGGTGTGTTGTAGAGGTTGACATGGAAACAGGTCTATCTAGATAATAGAATGGTGTGTTGTAGAGGTTGACATGGAAACAGGTCTATCTAGATAATAGAATGGTGTGTTGTTGACATGGAAACAGGTCTATCTAGATAATAGAACGGTGTGTTGTTGACATGGAAACAGGTCAATCTAGATAATAGAACGGTGTGTTGTTGACATGGAAACAGGTCAATCTAGATAATAGAATGGTGTGTTGTAGAGGTTGACATGGAAACAAGTCAATCTAGATAATAGAACGGTGTGTTGTTGACATGGAAACAGGTCAATCTAGATAATAGAATGGTGTGTTGTTGACATGGAAACAGGTCTATCTAGAAAATAGAATGATATGTTGTAGAGGTTGACATGGAAACAGGTCTATCCAGATAATAGAATGGCGTGTTGTAGAGGTTGACATGGAAACAGGTCTATCTAGATAATAGAATGGTGTGTTGTTGACATGGAAACAGGTCTATCTATATAATAGAATGGTGTGTTGTTGACATGGAAACAGGTCAATCTAGATAACAGTATGGTGTGTTGTTGACATGGAAACAGGTCTATCTAGAAAATAGAATGGTGTGTTGTAGAGGTTGACATGGAAACAGGTCAATCTAGATAATAGAATGGTGTGTTGTTGACATGGAAACAGGTCTATCTTGATAACAGAATGGTGTGTTGTAGAGGTTGACATGGAAACAGGTCTATCTAGATAATAGAATGGTGTGTTGTTGACATGGAAACAGGTGTATCTAGATAATAGAATGGTGTGTTGTTGACATGGAAACAGGTCTATCTAGATAATAGAATGGTGTGTTGTTGACATGGAAACAGGTCTATCTAGATAATTTAATGGTGTGTTGTTGACATGGAAACAGGTCAATCTAGATAATAGATTGGTGTGTTGTTGACATGGAAACAGGTCTATCTAGAAAATAGAATGATATGTTGTAGAGGTTGACATGGAAACAGGTCAATCTAGATAACAGAATGGTGTGTTGTTGACATGGAAACAGGTCTATCTAGAAAATAGAATGGTGTGTTGTAGAGGTTGACATGGAAACAGGTCAATCTAGATAATATAATGGTGTGTTGTTGACATGGAAACAGGTCTATCTTGATAACAGAATGGTGTGTTGTAGAGGTTGACATGGAAACAGGTCTATCTAGATAATAGAATGGCGTGTTGTAGAGGTTGACATGGAAACAGGTCTTTCTAGATAATAGAATGGTGTGTTGTTGACATGGAAACAGGTCTATCTAGATAATAAAACGGTGTGTTGTAGAGGTAGACCTGTGTCCATGTCAATCTAGATAATAGAATGGTGTGTTGTAGAGGTTGACATGGAAACAGGTCTATCTAGATAATAGAACTGTGTGTTGTTGACATGGAAACAGGTGTATCTAGATAATAGAATGGTGTGTTGTTGACATGGAAACAGGTCTATCTAGATAATAGAATGGTGTGTTGTTGACATGGAAACAGGTCTATCTAGATAATAGAATGGTGTGTTGTTGACATGGAAACAGGTCAATCTAGATAATAGAATGGTGTGTTGTTGACATGGAAACAGGTCTATCTAGAAAATAGAATGATATGTTGTAGAGGTTGACATGGAAACAGGTCAATCTAGATAACAGAATGGTGTGTTGTTAACATGGAAACAGGTCTATCTAGAAAATAGAATGGTGTGTTGTAGAGGTTGACATGGAAACAGGTCTATCTAGATAACAGAATGGTGTGTTGTTGACATGGAAACAGGTCTATCTAGATAATAGAATGGTGTGTTGTTGATATGGAAACAGGTCTATCTAGATAATAGAATGGTGTGTTGTTGACATGGATACAGGTCTATCTAGATAACAGAATGGTGTGTTGTTGACATGGAAACAGGTCTATCTAGATAACAGAATGGTGTGTTGTTGACATGGAAACAGGTCTATCTAGATAATAGCATGGCGTGTTGTAGAGGTTGACATGGAAACAGGTCTATCTAGATAATATAATGGTTTGTTGTTGACATGGAAACAGGTCTATCTAGATAACAGAATGGTGTGTTGTTGACATGGAAACAGGTCTATCTAGATAACAGGATGGTGTGTTGTTGACATGGTAACAGGTCTATCTAGATAATAGAATGGTGTGTTGTAGAGGTTGACATGGAAACAGGTCTATCTAGATAATAGAATGGTGTGTTGTAGAGGTTGACATGGAAACAGGTCTATCTAGATAATAGAATGGTGTGTTGTTGACATGGAAACAGGTCTATCTAGATAATAGAACGGTGTGTTGTTGACATGGAAACAGGTCTATCTAGATAATAGAACGGTGTGTTGTTGACATGGAAACAGGTCAATCTAGATAATAGAACGGTGTGTTGTTGACATGGAAACAGGTCAATCTAGATAATAGAATGGTGTGTTGTAGAGGTTGACATGGAAACAAGTCAATCTAGATAATAGAACGGTGTGTTGTTGACATGGAAACAGGTCAATCTAGATAATAGAATGGTGTGTTGTTGACATGGAAACAGGTCAATCTAGAAAATAGAATGATATGTTGTAGAGGTTGACATGGAAACAGGTCTATCCAGATAATAGAATGGCGTGTTGTAGAGGTTGACATGGAAACAGGTCTATCTAGATAATAGAATGGTGTGTTGTTGACATGGAAACAGGTCTATCTATATAATAGAATGGTGTGTTGTTGACATGGAAACAGGTCAATCTAGATAACAGTATGGTGTGTTGTTGACATGGAAACAGGTCTATCTAGAAAATAGAATGGTGTGTTGTAGAGGTTGACATGGAAACAGGTCAATCTAGATAATAGAATGGTGTGTTGTTGACATGGAAACAGGTCTATCTTGATAACAGAATGGTGTGTTGTAGAGGTTGACATGGAAACAGGTCTATCTAGATAATAGAATGGTGTGTTGTTGACATGGAAACAGGTGTATCTAGATAATAGAATGGTGTGTTGTTGACATGGAAACAGGTCTATCTAGATAATAGAATGGTGTGTTGTTGACATGGAAACAGGTCTATCTAGATAATTTAATGGTGTGTTGTTGACATGGAAACAGGTCTATCTAGATAATAGAATGGTGTGTTGTTGACATGGAAACAGGTCTATCTAGATAATAGAACATTGTGTTGTTGACATGGAAACAGCTCTATCTAGAAAATAGAATGGTGTGTTGTTGACATGGAAACAGGTCTATCTATATAATAGAATGGTGTGTTGTTGACATGGAAACAGGTCAATCTAGATAACAGTATGGTGTGTTGTTGACATGGAAACAGGTCTATCTAGAAAATAGAATGGTGTGTTGTAGAGGTTGACATGGAAACAGGTCAATCTAGATAATAGAATGGTGTGTTGTTGACATGGAAACAGGTCTATCTTGATAACAGAATGGTGTGTTGTAGAGGTTGACATGGAAACAGGTCTATCTAGATAATAGAATGGTGTGTTGTTGACATGGAAACAGGTGTATCTAGATAATAGAATGGTGTGTTGTTGACATGGAAACAGGTCTATCTAGATAATAGAATGGTGTGTTGTTGACATGGAAACAGGTCTATCTAGATAATTTAATGGTGTGTTGTTGACATGGAAACAGGTCTATCTAGATAATAGAATGGTGTGTTGTTGACATGGAAACAGGTCTATCTAGATAATAGAACATTGTGTTGTTGACATGGAAACAGGTCTATCTAGAAAATAGAATGGTGTGTTGTAGAGGTTGTCATGGAAACAGGTCAATCTAGATAATAGAACGGTGTGTTGTTGACATGGAAACAGGTCAATCTAGATAATAGAATGGTGTGTTGTTGACATGGAAACAGGTCTATCTAGAAAATAGAATGATATGTTGTTGAGGTTGACATGGAAACAGGTCTATCCAGATAATAGAATGGCGTGTTGTAGAGGTTGACATGGAAACAGGTCTATCTAGATAATAGAATGGTGTGTTGTTGACATGGAAACAGGTCTATCTAGATAATAGAATGGTGTGTTGTTGACATGGAAACAGGTCAATCTAGATAATAGAATGGTGTGTTGTTGACATGGAAACAGGTCTATCTAGAAAATAGAATGATATGTTGTAGAGGTTGACATGGAAACAGGTCAATCTAGATAACAGAATGGTGTGTTGTAGAGGTTGACATGGAAACAGGTCAATCTAGATAATAGAATGGTGTGTTGTTGACATGGAAACAGGTCTATCTATATAATAGAATGGTGTGTTGTTGACATGGAAACAGGTCAATCTAGATAACAGTATGGTGTGTTGTTGACATGGAAACAGGTCTATCTAGAAAATAGAATGGTGTGTTGTAGAGGTTGACATGGAAACAGGTCAATCTAGATAATAGAATGGTGTGTTGTTGACATGGAAACAGGTCTATCTTGATAACAGAATGGTGTGTTGTAGAGGTTGACATGGAAACAGGTCTATCTAGATAATAGAATGGTGTGTTGTTGACATGGAAACAGGTGTATCTAGATAATAGAATGGTGTGTTGTTGACATGGAAACAGGTCTATCTAGATAATAGAATGGTGTGTTGTTGACATGGAAACAGGTCTATCTAGATAATAGAATGGTGTGTTGTTGACATGGAAACAGGTCTATCTAGATAATATAATGGTGTGTTGTTGACATGGAAACAGGTCTATCTAGATAATAGAATGGTGTGTTGTTGACATGGAAACAGGTCTATCTAGATAATAGAATGGTGTGTTGTTGACATGGAAACAGGTCAATCTAGATAATAGAATGGTGTGTTGTTGACATGGAAACAGGTCTATCTAGAAAATAGAATGATATGTTGTAGAGGTTGACATGGAAACAGGTCAATCTAGATAACAGAATGGTGTGTTGTTAACATGGAAACAGGTCTATCTAGAAAATAGAATGGTGTGTTGTAGAGGTTGACATGGAAACAGGTCTATCTAGATAACAGAATGGTGTGTTGTTGACATGGAAACAGGTCTATCTAGATAATAGAATGGTGTGTTGTTGATATGGAAACAGGTCTATCTAGATAATAGAATGGTGTGTTGTTGACATGGATACAGGTCTATCTAGATAACAGAATGGTGTGTTGTTGACATGGAAACAGGTCTATCTAGATAACAGAATGGTGTGTTGTTGACATGGAAACAGGTCTATCTAGATAATAGCATGGCGTGTTGTAGAGGTTGACATGGAAACAGGTCTATCTAGATAATATAATGGTTTGTTGTTGACATGGAAACAGGTCTATCTAGATAACAGAATGGTGTGTTGTTGACATGGAAACAGGTCTATCTAGATAACAGGATGGTGTGTTGTTGACATGGTAACAGGTCTATCTAGATAATAGAATGGTGTGTTGTAGAGGTTGACATGGAAACAGGTCTATCTAGATAATAGAATGGTGTGTTGTAGAGGTTGACATGGAAACAGGTCTATCTAGATAATAGAATGGTGTGTTGTTGACATGGAAACAGGTCTATCTAGATAATAGAACGGTGTGTTGTTGACATGGAAACAGGTCAATCTAGATAATAGAACGGTGTGTTGTTGACATGGAAACAGGTCAATCTAGATAATAGAATGGTGTGTTGTAGAGGTTGACATGGAAACAAGTCAATCTAGATAATAGAACGGTGTGTTGTTGACATGGAAACAGGTCAATCTAGATAATAGAATGGTGTGTTGTTGACATGGAAACAGGTCTATCTAGAAAATAGAATGATATGTTGTAGAGGTTGACATGGAAACAGGTCTATCCAGATAATAGAATGGCGTGTTGTAGAGGTTGACATGGAAACAGGTCTATCTAGATAATAGAATGGTGTGTTGTTGACATGGAAACAGGTCTATCTATATAATAGAATGGTGTGTTGTTGACATGGAAACAGGTCAATCTAGATAACAGTATGGTGTGTTGTTGACATGGAAACAGGTCTATCTAGAAAATAGAATGGTGTGTTGTAGAGGTTGACATGGAAACAGGTCAATCTAGATAATAGAATGGTGTGTTGTTGACATGGAAACAGGTCTATCTTGATAACAGAATGGTGTGTTGTAGAGGTTGACATGGAAACAGGTCTATCTAGATAATAGAATGGTGTGTTGTTGACATGGAAACAGGTGTATCTAGATAATAGAATGGTGTGTTGTTGACATGGAAACAGGTCTATCTAGATAATAGAATGGTGTGTTGTTGACATGGAAACAGGTCTATCTAGATAATTTAATGGTGTGTTGTTGACATGGAAACAGGTCAATCTAGATAATAGATTGGTGTGTTGTTGACATGGAAACAGGTCTATCTAGAAAATAGAATGATATGTTGTAGAGGTTGACATGGAAACAGGTCAATCTAGATAACAGAATGGTGTGTTGTTGACATGGAAACAGGTCTATCTAGAAAATAGAATGGTGTGTTGTAGAGGTTGACATGGAAACAGGTCAATCTAGATAATATAATGGTGTGTTGTTGACATGGAAACAGGTCTATCTTGATAACAGAATGGTGTGTTGTAGAGGTTGACATGGAAACAGGTCTATCTAGATAATAGAATGGCGTGTTGTAGAGGTTGACATGGAAACAGGTCTTTCTAGATAATAGAATGGTGTGTTGTTGACATGGAAACAGGTCTATCTAGATAATAAAACGGTGTGTTGTAGAGGTAGACCTGTGTCCATGTCAATCTAGATAATAGAATGGTGTGTTGTAGAGGTTGACATGGAAACAGGTCTATCTAGATAATAGAACTGTGTGTTGTTGACATGGAAACAGGTGTATCTAGATAATAGAATGGTGTGTTGTTGACATGGAAACAGGTCTATCTAGATAATAGAATGGTGTGTTGTTGACATGGAAACAGGTCTATCTAGATAATAGAATGGTGTGTTGTTGACATGGAAACAGGTCAATCTAGATAATAGAATGGTGTGTTGTTGACATGGAAACAGGTCTATCTAGAAAATAGAATGATATGTTGTAGAGGTTGACATGGAAACAGGTCAATCTAGATAACAGAATGGTGTGTTGTTAACATGGAAACAGGTCTATCTAGAAAATAGAATGGTGTGTTGTAGAGGTTGACATGGAAACAGGTCTATCTAGATAACAGAATGGTGTGTTGTTGACATGGAAACAGGTCTATCTAGATAATAGAATGGTGTGTTGTTGATATGGAAACAGGTCTATCTAGATAATAGAATGGTGTGTTGTTGACATGGATACAGGTCTATCTAGATAACAGAATGGTGTGTTGTTGACATGGAAACAGGTCTATCTAGATAACAGAATGGTGTGTTGTTGACATGGAAACAGGTCTATCTAGATAATAGCATGGCGTGTTGTAGAGGTTGACATGGAAACAGGTCTATCTAGATAATATAATGGTTTGTTGTTGACATGGAAACACGTCTATCTAGATAACAGAATGGTGTGTTGTTGACATGGAAACAGGTCTATCTAGATAACAGGATGGTGTGTTGTTGACATGGTAACAGGTCTATCTAGATAATAGAATGGTGTGTTGTAGAGGTTGACATGGAAACAGGTCTATCTAGATAATAGAATGGTGTGTTGTAGAGGTTGACATGGAAACAGGTCTATCTAGATAATAGAATGGTGTGTTGTTGACATGGAAACAGGTCTATCTAGATAATAGAACGGTGTGTTGTTGACATGGAAACAGGTCTATCTAGATAATAGAACGGTGTGTTGTTGACATGGAAACAGGTCAATCTAGATAATAGAACGGTGTGTTGTTGACATGGAAACAGGTCAATCTAGATAATAGAATGGTGTGTTGTAGAGGTTGACATGGAAACAAGTCAATCTAGATAATAGAACGGTGTGTTGTTGACATGGAAACAGGTCAATCTAGATAATAGAATGGTGTGTTGTTGACATGGAAACAGGTCAATCTAGAAAATAGAATGATATGTTGTAGAGGTTGACATGGAAACAGGTCTATCCAGATAATAGAATGGCGTGTTGTAGAGGTTGACATGGAAACAGGTCTATCTAGATAATAGAATGGTGTGTTGTTGACATGGAAACAGGTCTATCTATATAATAGAATGGTGTGTTGTTGACATGGAAACAGGTCAATCTAGATAACAGTATGGTGTGTTGTTGACATGGAAACAGGTCTATCTAGAAAATAGAATGGTGTGTTGTAGAGGTTGACATGGAAACAGGTCAATCTAGATAATAGAATGGTGTGTTGTTGACATGGAAACAGGTCTATCTTGATAACAGAATGGTGTGTTGTAGAGGTTGACATGGAAACAGGTCTATCTAGATAATAGAATGGTGTGTTGTTGACATGGAAACAGGTGTATCTAGATAATAGAATGGTGTGTTGTTGACATGGAAACAGGTCTATCTAGATAATAGAATGGTGTGTTGTTGACATGGAAACAGGTCTATCTAGATAATTTAATGGTGTGTTGTTGACATGGAAACAGGTCTATCTAGATAATAGAATGGTGTGTTGTTGACATGGAAACAGGTCTATCTAGATAATAGAACATTGTGTTGTTGACATGGAAACAGCTCTATCTAGAAAATAGAATGGTGTGTTGTTGACATGGAAACAGGTCTATCTATATAATAGAATGGTGTGTTGTTGACATGGAAACAGGTCAATCTAGATAACAGTATGGTGTGTTGTTGACATGGAAACAGGTCTATCTAGAAAATAGAATGGTGTGTTGTAGAGGTTGACATGGAAACAGGTCAATCTAGATAATAGAATGGTGTGTTGTTGACATGGAAACAGGTCTATCTTGATAACAGAATGGTGTGTTGTAGAGGTTGACATGGAAACAGGTCTATCTAGATAATAGAATGGTGTGTTGTTGACATGGAAACAGGTGTATCTAGATAATAGAATGGTGTGTTGTTGACATGGAAACAGGTCTATCTAGATAATAGAATGGTGTGTTGTTGACATGGAAACAGGTCTATCTAGATAATTTAATGGTGTGTTGTTGACATGGAAACAGGTCTATCTAGATAATAGAATGGTGTGTTGTTGACATGGAAACAGGTCTATCTAGATAATAGAACATTGTGTTGTTGACATGGAAACAGGTCTATCTAGAAAATAGAATGGTGTGTTGTAGAGGTTGTCATGGAAACAGGTCAATCTAGATAATAGAACGGTGTGTTGTTGACATGGAAACAGGTCAATCTAGATAATAGAATGGTGTGTTGTTGACATGGAAACAGGTCTATCTAGAAAATAGAATGATATGTTGTTGAGGTTGACATGGAAACAGGTCTATCCAGATAATAGAATGGCGTGTTGTAGAGGTTGACATGGAAACAGGTCTATCTAGATAATAGAATGGTGTGTTGTTGACATGGAAACAGGTCTATCTAGATAATAGAATGGTGTGTTGTTGACATGGAAACAGGTCAATCTAGATAATAGAATGGTGTGTTGTTGACATGGAAACAGGTCTATCTAGAAAATAGAATGATATGTTGTAGAGGTTGACATGGAAACAGGTCAATCTAGATAACAGAATGGTGTGTTGTAGAGGTTGACATGGAAACAGGTCAATCTAGATAATAGAATGGTGTGTTGTTGACATGGAAACAGGTCTATCTATATAATAGAATGGTGTGTTGTTGACATGGAAACAGGTCAATCTAGATAACAGTATGGTGTGTTGTTGACATGGAAACAGGTCTATCTAGAAAATAGAATGGTGTGTTGTAGAGGTTGACATGGAAACAGGTCAATCTAGATAATAGAATGGTGTGTTGTTGACATGGAAACAGGTCTATCTTGATAACAGAATGGTGTGTTGTAGAGGTTGACATGGAAACAGGTCTATCTAGATAATAGAATGGTGTGTTGTTGACATGGAAACAGGTGTATCTAGATAATAGAATGGTGTGTTGTTGACATGGAAACAGGTCTATCTAGATAATAGAATGGTGTGTTGTTGACATGGAAACAGGTCTATCTAGATAATTTAATGGTGTGTTGTTGACATGGAAACAGGTCTATCTAGATAATAGAATGGTGTGTTGTTGACATGGAAACAGGTCTATCTAGATAATAGAACATTGTGTTGTTGACATGGAAACAGGTCTATCTAGAAAATAGAATGGTGTGTTGTTGACATGGAAACAGGTCTATCTATATAATAGAATGGTGTGTTGTTGACATGGAAACAGGTCAATCTAGATAACAGTATGGTGTGTTGTTGACATGGAAACAGGTCTATCTAGAAAATAGAATGGTGTGTTGTAGAGGTTGTCATGGAAACAGGTCAATCTAGATAATAGAACGGTGTGTTGTTGACATGGAAACAGGTCAATCTAGATAATAGAATGGTGTGTTGTTGACATGGAAACAGGTCTATCTAGAAAATAGAATGATATGTTGTTGAGGTTGACATGGAAACAGGTCTATCCAGATAATAGAATGGCGTGTTGTAGAGGTTGACATGGAAACAGGTCTATCTAGATAATAGAATGGTGTGTTGTTGACATGGAAACAGGTCTATCTAGATAATAGAATGGTGTGTTGTTGACATGGAAACAGGTCAATCTAGATAATAGAATGGTGTGTTGTTGACATGGAAACAGGTCTATCTAGAAAATAGAATGATATGTTGTAGAGGTTGACATGGAAACAGTTCAATCTAGATAACAGAATGGTGTGTTGTAGAGGTTGACATGGAAACAGGTCAATCTAGATAATAGAATGGTGTGTTGTTGACATGGAAACAGGTCTATCTTGATAACAGAATGGTGTGTTGTAGAGGTTGACATGGAAACAGGTCTATCTAGATAATAGAATGGCGTGTTGTAGAGGTTGACATGGAAACAGGTCTTTCTAGATAATAGAATGGTGTGTTGTTGACATGGAAACAGGTCTATCTAGATAATAGAATGGTGTGTTGTTGACATGGAAACAGGTCTATCTAGATAATAAAACGGTGTGTTGTAGAGGTTGACATGGAAACAGGTCTATCTAGATAATAGAATGGTGTGTTGTTGACATGGAAACAGGTCTATCTAGATAATAGAATGGTGTGTTGTTGACATGGAAACAGGTCAATCTAGATAATAGAATGGTGTGTTGTTGACATGGAAACAGGTCTATCTAGAAAATAGAATGATATGTTGTAGAGGTTGACATGGAAACAGTTCAATCTAGATAACAGAATGGTGTGTTGTAGAGGTTGACATGGAAACAGGTCAATCTAGATAATAGAATGGTGTGTTGTTGACATGGAAACAGGTCTATCTTGATAACAGAATGGTGTGTTGTAGAGGTTGACATGGAAACAGGTCTATCTAGATAATAGAATGGCGTGTTGTAGAGGTTGACATGGAAACAGGTCTTTCTAGATAATAGAATGGTGTGTTGTTGACATGGAAACAGGTCTATCTAGATAATAAAACGGTGTGTTGTAGAGGTAGACCTGTTTCCATGTCAATCTAGATAATAGAATGGTGTGTTGTAGAGGTTGACATGGAAACAGGTCTATCTAGATAATAGAACTGTGTGTTGTTGACATGGAAACAGGTCTATCTAGATAATAGAATGGTGTGTTGTTGACATGGAAACAGGTCTATCTAGATAATTTAATGGTGTGTTGTTGACATGGAAACAGGTCTATCTAGATAATAGAATGGTGTGTTGTTGACATGGAAACAGGTCTATCTAGAAAATAGAATGATATGTTGTAGAGGTTGACATGGAAACAGTTCAATCTAGATAACAGAATGGTGTGTTGTAGAGGTTGACATGGAAACAGGTCTATCTAGATAATAGAATGGTGTGTTGTTGACATGGAAACAGGTCTATCTAGATAATAGAATGGTGTGTTGTTGACATGGAAACAGGTCTATCTAGATAATAGAATGGTGTGTTGTTGACATGGAAACAGGTCTATCTAGATAACAGAATGGTGTGTTGTTGACATGGAAACAGGTCTATCTAGATAATAGAATGGTGTGTTGTAGAGGTTGACATGGAAACAGGTCTATCTAGATAACAGAATGGTGTGTTGTTGACATGGAAACAGGTCTATATAGGTAATAGAATGGTGTGTTGTAGAGGTTGACATGGAAACAGGTCTATCTAGATCATAGAATGGTGTGTTGTTGACATGGAAACAGGTCTATCTAGATAATAGAATGGTGTGTTGTTGACATGGTAACAGGTATATCTAGATAATAGAATGGTGTGTTGTTGACATGGAAACAGGTCTATCTAGATAATAGAATGGTGTGTTGTAGAGGTTGACATGGAAACAGGTCTATCTAGATAATAGAATGGTGTGTTGTTGACATGGAAACAGGTCTATCTAGATAATAGAATGGTGTGTTGTAGAGGTTGACATGGAAACAGGTCTATCTAGATAACAGAATGGTGTGTTGTTGACATGGAAACAGGTCTATCTAGATAACAGAACGGTGTGTTGTTGACATGGAAACATGTCTATCTAGATAACAGAATGGTGTGTTGTTGACATGGAAACAGGTCTATCTAGATAATAGAATGGTGTGTTGTAGAGGTTGACAGGAATGGGCAGTACAATAATAGTTATAATGGTTATTTGGGGGTGGTGAAATAAGTCAAATAAAGAGCCAAGGAATGATCCAAGGGAATGAGCCAAGGGAATGAGCAAGGGAATGAGCCAAGGAATGATCCAAGGGAATGATCCAAGGGAATGAGCCAAGGGAATGAGCCAAGGAATAATCCAAGGGAATGAGCAAGGGAATGAGCAAGGGAATGAGCAAGGGAATGAGCCAAGGAATGATCCAAGGGAATGATCCAAGGGAATGAGCCAAGGAAAGATCCAAGGGAATGAGCCAAGGGAATGAGCCAAGGAATGAGCCAAGGGAATGAGCCAAGGGAATGAGCCAAGGGATTGAGCAAGGGAATGAGCCAAGGAATGATCCAAGGGAATGAACAAAGGAATGATCCAAGGGAATGATCCAAGGGAATGAGCAAAGGAATGATCCAAGGGAATGATCCAAGGGAATGAGCAAAGGAATGATCCAAGGAATGATCCAAGGGAATGAGCCAAGGGATGAGCCAAGGAATGATCCAAGGGAATGAGCCAAGGAATGATCCAAGGGAATGAGCCAAGGAATGATCCAAGGGAATGAGCCAAGGAATGAGCCAAGGAATGAGCCAAGGAATGATCCAAGGGAATGAGCCAAGGAATGATCCAAGGGAATGAGCCAAGGAATGATCCAAGGGAATGAGCCAAGGAATGATCCAAGGGAATGAGCCAAGGAATGATCCAAGGGAATGAGCCAAGGATTGATCCAAGGGAATGATCCAAGGGAATGAGCCAGGGGAATGAGACAAGGGAATGAGCCAAGGGAATGAGCCAAGGAATGAGCGAAGGATTGATCCAGAAGAATGAGCCAAGGGAATGATCCAAGGAATGAGCCAAGGAATGAGCCAGGGGAATGAGACAAGGGAATGAGCCAAGGAATGAGCCAAGGAATGAGCCAAGGGAATGAGCCAAGGGAATGAGCAAGGGAATGAGCCAAGGAATGATCCAAGGGAATGATCCAAGGGAATGAGCCAAGGGAATGAGCCAAGGAATAATCCAAGGGAATGAGCAAGGGAATGAGCAAGGGAATGAGCAAGGGAATGAGCAAGGGAATGAGCAAGGGAATGAGCCAAGGAATGATCCAAGGGAATGATCCAAGGGAATGAGCCAAGGAATGAGCCAAGGGAATGAGCCAAGGAATGAGCCAAGGGAATGAGCCAAGGGAATGAGCCAAGGGAATGAGCAAGGGAATGAGCCAAGGAATGATCCAAGGGAATGAACAAAGGAATGATCCAAGGGAATGATCCAAGGGAATGAGCAAAGGAATGATCCAAGGGAATGATCCAAGGGAATGAGCAAAGGAATGATCCAAGGAATGATCCAAGGGAATGAGCCAAGGGAATGAGCCAAGGGAATGAGCCAAGGAATGATCCAAGGGAATGAGCCAAGGAATGATCCAAGGGAATGAGCCAAGGAATGATCCAAGGGAATGAGCCAAGGAATGAGCCAAGGAATGAGCCAAGGAATGATCCAAGGGAATGATCCAAGGAATGATCCAAGGGAATGAGCCAAGGAATGATCCAAGGGAATGAGCCAAGGAATGATCCAAGGGAATGAGCCAAGGAATGATCCAAGGGAATGAGCCAAGGAATGATCCAAGGGAATGAGCCAAGGAATGAGCCAAGGAATGATCCAAGGGAATGAGCCAAGGAATGATCCAAGGGAATGAGCCAAGGAATGATCCAAGGGAATGAGCCAAGGAATGATCCAAGGGAATGATCCAAGGGAATGAGCCAAGGAATGATCCAAGGGAATGAGCAAAGGAATTATCCAAGGGAATGAGCCAAGGAATTAATCAAGGGAATGAGCAAAGGAATGATCCAAGGGAATGAGCCAAGGAATGATCCAAGGGAATGAGCCAAGGAATGAGCCAAGGAATGATCCAAGGGAATGAGCCAAGGAATGATCCAAGGGAATGATCCAAGGGAATGAGCCAAGGAATGATCCAAGGGAATGAGCAAAGGAATGATCCAAGGGAATGAGCCAAGGGAATGAGCCAAGGGAATGAGCCAAGGGAATGAGCAAGGGAATGAGCCAAGGAGTGATCCAAGGGAATGAGCCAAGGAATGATCCAAGGGAATGAGCCAAGGAATGATCCAAGGGAATGAGCCAAGGAATGATCCAAGGGAATGATCCAAGGGAATGAGCCAAGGAATGATCCAAGGAATGAGCCAAGGGAATGAGCCAAGGAATGATCCAAGGGAATGAGCCAAGGGAATGAGCCAAGGGAATGAGCCAAGGGAATGAGCAAGGGAATGAGCCAAGGAATGATCCAAGGGAATGAGCCAAGGAATGATCCAAGGGAATGAGCCAAGGAATGATCCAAGGGAATGAGCCAAGGAATGATCCAAGGGAATGAGCCAAGGAATGAGCCAAGGAATGATCCAAGGAATGAGCCAAGGAATGATCCAAGGAAATGAGCCAAGGAATGATCCAAGGGAATGAGCCAAGGAATGATCCAAGGGAATGAGCAAAGGAATGATCCAAGGGAATGAGCCAAGGAATGATCCAAGGGAATGAGCCAAGGAATGATCCAAGGGAATGATCCAAGGGAATGAGCCAGGGGAATGAGACAAGGGAATGAGCCAAGGGAATGAGCCAAGGAATGAGCGAAGGATTGATCCAGAAGAATGAGCCAAGGGAATGATCCAAGGAATGAGCCAAGGAATGATCCAAGGCATGATCCAAGGGAATGAGCAAAGGAATGAGCCAAGGAATGATCCAAGGGAATGAGCCAAGGAATGAGCCAAGGAATGATGCAAGGAATGATCCAAGGAATGATCCAGGGGAATGAGCCAAGGAATGATCCAAGGGAATGAGCCAAGGGAATGAGCCAAGGGAATGATCCAAGGGAATGAGCCAAGGGAATGATCCAAGGAATGATCCAAGGGAATGAGCCAAGGGAATGAGCCAGGGGAATGAGACAAGGGAATGAGCCAAGGAATGAGCCAAGGAATGAGCCAAGGAATGATCCAAGGGAATGAGCCAAGGGAATGAGCCAAGGAATGAGCCAAGGAATGATCCAAGGGAATGAGCCAAGGAATGAGCAAAGGGGGAAAGAGCGATGTTTAAGTTAAATTTGATGGGAGTTGTCTGTCTGTGTCAAGGAAAGAGCCTGAGTACACGGCTAGGTAAATAAATAATGCTGTGGTTTAATCAGATAGTTTAATCGGAGAGCGGGACAAGCGACAGGGACACCTTGTCAACCTCCTATCAGCTTTTACCTCAAGTCCGATTGTTTGCATCTTTCAACTAAACATCTGAGGTTAATAATAAGAGAGAAATAAACATAGAATGATTTAATGCTGCACTGTAATAATAATAATAATAATAATATATGCCATTTAGCAGACGCTTTTATCCAAAGCGACTTACAGTCATGTGTGCATACATTCTACGTATGGGTGGTCCCGGGGATCGAACCCACTACCCTGGCGTTACAAGCGCCATGCTCTACCAACTGAGCTACAGAAGGACACACTGCTAACTCAGGTACATGTTGATGTTGGAAACGTTCGTAGCCGTCTGAGCTGCTGTGTTGAGCAGACCTCTCTGATTCATGCTGTGGTGCTGTGCTGAGCAGACCTCTCTGATTCATGCTGTGGTGCCGTTCTGAGCAGACCTCTCCGATTCATGCCGTGGTGCCGTGCTGAGCAGACCTCTCTGATTCATGCTGTGGTGCCGTGCTGAGCAGACCTCTCTGATTCATGCTGTGGTGCTGTGCTGAGCAGACCTCTCTGATTCATGCTGTGGTGCTGTGCTGAGCAGACCTCTGATTCATGCTGTGGTGCTGTGCTGAGCAGACCTCTCAGATTCATGCCGTGGTGCTGTGCTGAGCAGACCTCTCAGATTCATGCTGTGGTGCCGTGCTGAGCAGACCTCTCTGATTCATGCTGTGGTGCCGTGCTGAGCAGACCGTCCTGCTGGGTTCTCTGTCCTCATCCTTCAGCCTTATTAATCAGTCTACAGATAGGTCCTTCCCAATGCTCTCTTATCAAGCCATTTAGATAGGTCCTTCCCAGTGCTCTCTCATCAAGCCATTTAGATAGGTCCTTCCGAATGCTCTCTCATCACTCCATTTAGATAGGTCCTTCCCAATGCTCTCTCATCACTCCATTTAGATAGGTCCTTCCCAGTGCTCTCTCATCAAGCTATTTAAAGATAGGTCCTTCCCAGTGCTTTCTTATCAAGCCATTTAGATAGGTCCTTCCCAGTGCTCTCTCATCAAGCCATTTAGATAGGTCCTTCCCAGTGCTCTCTCATCAAGCCATTTAGATAGGTCCTTCCCAATGCTCTCTTATCAAGCCATTTAGATAGGTCCTTCCCAGTGCTCTCTCATCAAGCCATTTAGATAGGTCCTTCCCAGTGCTCTCTTATCAAGCCATTTAGATAGGTCCTTCCCAGTGCTCTCTCATCAAGCCATTTAGATAGGTCCTTCCCAGTGCTCTCTCATCAAGCCATTTAGATAGGTCCTTCCCAATGCTCTCTTATCAAGCCATTTAGATAGGTCCTTCCCAGTGCTCTCTCATCAAGCCATTTAGATAGGTCCTTCCCAGTGCTCTCTCATCAAGCCAATTAGATAGGTCCTTCCCAGTGCTCTCTCATCAAGCCATTTAAAGATAGGTCCTTCCCAATGCTCTCTTATCAAGCCATTTAGATAGGTCCTTCCCAGTGCTCTCTCATCAAGCCATTTAGATAGGTCCTTCCCAGTGCTCTCTCATCAAGCCATTTAGATAGGTCCTTCCCAGTGCTCTCTCATCAAGCCATTTAGATAGGTCCTTCCCAGTGCTCTCTCATCAAGCCATTTAAAGATAGGTCCTTCCCAGTGCTCTCTCATCACTCCATTTAGATAGGTCCTTCCCAGTGTTCTCTCATCAAGCCATTTAGATAGGTCCTTCCCAGTGCTCTCTTATCAAGCAATTTAGACCTTCAGTCAGTGCATCTAACTAAGATAGGTAAGGCAACCACATATCACAGTCGTTTTACATTCCATTCTTTAAATTGATTTTCAATACTTCCTAAACAAACGCAAAAGCCAACACTTTTCTGAACGCGGAAAACAAATGAGCATGTAACGGGACGGGAGGTATTTTTATTGGAAAAGTGACGGGACAGTTTCCGGGGTTCTAGAACTGTTGCAGGATCAGGACAGTACAGGACAGATTCCGGGGTTCTTGAACTGTTGTGGGGTCAGGACAGTACAGGACAGTTTCCGGGGTTCTAGAACTGTTGCAGGATCAGGACAGTACAGGACAGTTTACAGGGTTCAAGAACTGTTGCAGGTTCAGGACAGTACAGGACAGTTTACAGGGTTCTAGAACTGTTGCAGGATCAGGACAGTACAGGATAGTTTCTGGGGGTTCTAGAACTGTCGCAGGATCAGGAGAGTACAGGATAGTTTCTGGGGATTCTAGAACTGTCTCAGGATCAGGACAGTACAGGATAGCTTCTGGCGATTCTAGAACTGTCTCAGGATCAGGACAGTACAGGATAGTTTCTGGCGATTCTGGAACTGTCTCAGGATCAGGACAGTACAGGAAAGCTTCTGGCGATTCTAGAACTGTCTCAGGATCAGGACAGTACAGGATAGTTTCTGGCGATTCTAGAACTGTCTCAGGATCAGGACAGTACAGGATAGTTTCTGGCGAGTCTAGAACTGTCTCAGGATCAGGACAGTACAGGATAGCTTCTGGCGATTCTAGAACTGTCTCAGGATCAGGACAGTACAGGATAGCTTCTGGCGATTCTAGAACTGTCTCAGGATCAGGACAGTACAGGATAGCTTCTGGCGATTCTAGAATGAGCCAAGGAATGATCCAAGGGAATGAGCCAAGGAATGATCCAAGGGAATGAGCCAAGGAATGATCCAAGGGAATGATCCAAGGGAATGAGCCAGGGGAATGAGACAAGGGAATGAGCCAAGGGAATGAGCCAAGGAATGAGCGAAGGATTGATCCAGAAGAATGAGCCAAGGGAATGATCCAAGGAATGAGCCAAGGAATGAGCCAGGGGAATGAGACAAGGGAATGAGCCAAGGAATGAGCCAAGGAATGAGCCAAGGGAATGAGCCAAGGGAATGAGCAAGGGAATGAGCCAAGGAATGATCCAAGGGAATGATCCAAGGGAATGAGCCAAGGGAATGAGCCAAGGAATAATCCAAGGGAATGAGCAAGGGAATGAGCAAGGGAATGAGCAAGGGAATGAGCAAGGGAATGAGCCAAGGAATGATCCAAGGGAATGATCCAAGGGAATGAGCCAAGGAATGAGCCAAGGAATGATCCAAGGGAATGAGCCAAGGGAATGAGCCAAGGAATGAGCCAAGGGAATGAGCCAAGGGAATGAGCCAAGGGAATGAGCCAAGGAATGATCCAAGGGAATGAACAAAGGAATGATCCAAGGGAATGATCCAAGGGAATGAGCAAAGGAATGATCCAAGGGAATGATCCAAGGGAATGAGCAAAGGAATGATCCAAGGAATGATCCAAGGGAATGAGCCAAGGGAATGAGCCAAGGGAATGAGCCAAGGAATGATCCAAGGGAATGAGCCAAGGAATGATCCAAGGGAATGAGCCAAGGAATGATCCAAGGGAATGAGCCAAGGAATGAGCCAAGGAATGAGCCAAGGAATGATCCAAGGGAATGATCCAAGGAATGATCCAAGGGAATGAGCCAAGGAATGATCCAAGGGAATGAGCCAAGGAATGATCCAAGGGAATGAGCCAAGGAATGATCCAAGGGAATGAGCCAAGGAATGATCCAAGGGAATGAGCCAAGGAATGAGCCAAGGAATGATCCAAGGGAATGAGCCAAGGAATGATCCAAGGGAATGAGCCAAGGAATGATCCAAGGGAATGAGCCAAGGAATGATCCAAGGGAATGATCCAAGGGAATGAGCCAAGGAATGATCCAAGGGAATGAGCAAAGGAATTATCCAAGGGAATGAGCCAAGGAATGAATCAAGGGAATGAGCAAAGGAATGATCCAAGGGAATGAGCCAAGGAATGATCCAAGGGAATGAGCCAAGGAATGAGCCAAGGAATGATCCAAGGGAATGAGCCAAGGAATGATCCAAGGGAATGATCCAAGGGAATGAGCCAAGGAATGATCCAAGGGAATGAGCAAAGGAATGATCCAAGGGAATGAGCCAAGGGAATGAGCCAAGGGAATGAGCCAAGGGAATGAGCAAGGGAATGAGCCAAGGAGTGATCCAAGGGAATGAGCCAAGGAATGATCCATTTAGATAGGTCCTTCCCAATGCTCTCTCATCACTCCATTTAGATAGGTCCTTCCCAGTGCTCTCTCATCAAGCTATTTAAAGATAGGTCCTTCCCAGTGCTTTCTTATCAAGCCATTTAGATAGGTCCTTCCCAGTGCTCTCTCATCAAGCCATTTAGATAGGTCCTTCCCAGTGCTCTCTCATCAAGCCATTTAGATAGGTCCTTCCCAATGCTCTCTTATCAAGCCATTTAGATAGGTCCTTCCCAGTGCTCTCTCATCAAGCCATTTAGATAGGTCCTTCCCAGTGCTCTCTTATCAAGCCATTTAGATAGGTCCTTCCCAGTGCTCTCTCATCAAGCCATTTAGATAGGTCCTTCCCAGTGCTCTCTCATCAAGCCATTTAGATAGGTCCTTCCCAATGCTCTCTTATCAAGCCATTTAGATAGGTCCTTCCCAGTGCTCTCTCATCAAGCCATTTAGATAGGTCCTTCCCAGTGCTCTCTCATCAAGCCAATTAGATAGGTCCTTCCCAGTGCTCTCTCATCAAGCCATTTAAAGATAGGTCCTTCCCAATGCTCTCTTATCAAGCCATTTAGATAGGTCCTTCCCAGTGCTCTCTCATCAAGCCATTTAGATAGGTCCTTCCCAGTGCTCTCTCATCAAGCCATTTAGATAGGTCCTTCCCAGTGCTCTCTCATCAAGCCATTTAGATAGGTCCTTCCCAGTGCTCTCTCATCAAGCCATTTAAAGATAGGTCCTTCCCAGTGCTCTCTCATCACTCCATTTAGATAGGTCCTTCCCAGTGTTCTCTCATCAAGCCATTTAGATAGGTCCTTCCCAGTGCTCTCTTATCAAGCAATTTAGACCTTCAG
>NW_025746130.1:72500-87500 GCF_021184085.1 Oncorhynchus gorbuscha
TAATATAGTAATATGTTACACTTTGCTTATCAATCTCCTAGTACAGTGAGTCAGTACAGTACAGTGAGTCCGTACAGTACAGTGAGTCAGTACAGTGAGTCAGTACAGTACATTTAATAATATAGTAATATGTTACACTCTGCCTATCAATCTCCTAGTACAGTGAGTCAGTACAGTACAGTGAGTCCGTACAGTACAGTGAGTCAGTACAGTGAGTCAGTACAGTACATTTAATAATATAGTAATATGTTACACTTTGCTTATCAATCTCCTAGTACAGTGAGTCAGTACAGTACAGTGAGTCCGTACAGTACAGTGAGTCAGTACAGTGAGTCAGTACAGTACATTTAATAATATAGTAATATGTTACACTCTGCCTATCAATCTCCTAGTACAGTGAGTCAGTACAGTGAGTCAGTACCGTACAGTGAGTCAGTACAGTACATTTAATAATATAGTAATATGTTACACTTTGCCTATCAATCTCCTAAGGACAGTGTGATTATGAATGTTTGTAAACAGCTTCCTGCTGTCTGTCCATTCTGCTCCTGTGGAGAGCGAGGACCATTTAAATTAACAAGAGTTAGATCAGCGTCTCTGGGCCGGGGACTGGGGATGGCTAGGAGGGGAGTATAGGAAGAGGAGGAGAGAGGAGGTGAGAGAGGAGGAGAGGAGAGAGGGGATGGCTAGGAGGGGAGTATAGGAAGAGGAGGAGAGAGGAGGTGAGAGGAGAGTAGAAAGAGGAGGAGAGAGGAGGAGAGGAGAGAGGGGATGGCTAGGAAGGGAGTATAGAAAGAGGAGGAGAGAGGAGGAGAGAGGAGAGAGGAGAGAGTTACAGGATGGAGACAGACAGACCTACTCTGTTACAGTAGCATCATGGAGACAGACCTACTCTGTTACAGTAGCATCATGGAGACAGACAGACCTACTCTGTTACAGTAGCATCATGGAGACAGACCTACTCTGTTACAGTAGCATCATCACTCTGTTACAGTAGCATCATGGAGACAGACCTACTCTGTTACAGTAGCATCATGGAGACAGACAGACCTACTCTGTTACAGTAGCATCATGGAGACAGACAGACCTACTCTGTTACAGTAGCATCATCATGGAGACAGACAGACCTACTCTGTTACAGTAGCATCATGGAGACAGTTACAGTAGCATCATACTCTGTTACAGTAGCATCATGGAGACAGACAGACCTACTCTGTTACAGTAGCATCATGGAGACAGACAGACCTACTCTGTTACAGTAGCATCATGGAGACAGGACAGACCTACTCTGTTACAGTAGCATCATGGAGACAGACAGACCTACTCTGTTACAGTAGCATCATGGAGATCAGACAGACCTACAGTAGCATCATGGAGACAGACAGACCTTCTGTTACAGTAGCATCATGACAGACAGACCTACTCTGTTACAGTAGCATCATGGAGACAGACAGACCTACTCTGTTACAGTAGCATCATGGAGACAGACAGACCTACTCTGTTACAGTAGCATCATGGAGACAGACAGACCTACTCTGTTACAGTAGCATCATGGAGACAGACAGACCTACTCTGTTACAGTAGCATCATGGAGACAGACAGACCTACTCTGTTACAGTAGCATCATGGAGACAGACAGACCTACTCTGTTACAGTAGCATCATGGAGACAGACCTACTCTGTTACAGTAGCATCATGGAGACAGACAGACCTACTCTGTTACAGTAGCATCATGGAGACAGACAGACAGGGGAGGGTCTGAAATCTTTAGCCAATGACGTGTCCATGTCGGGGAGGGGGCGGGATTCTGAAATCTTCAGCCAATGAAAGATGTCTATATAAAGAAGTGGTATTAAAGTCTCAGCCAATCACAGATGTCATTATTTCTGCGTTTCCACAGCAACACCACAGAGGCGGGCGGGACCTACATTAAAAAGTGCTGTAAAGGATTCTGCATCGACATCCTGAAGAAGATCGCGAAGTACGTAAAGTTCACCTACGATCTCTACCTGGTTACCAACGGTAAACATGGGAAGAAGATCAACAACGTGTGGAACGGGATGGTGGGAGAGGTGAGTGGCTAATAATTATTATATTATAATATCATACAGTTAGTTTACTCTGTCCTGTCTCATAGTTAAAACAACATCTTAGTTTACGCAGCTAACGGCTAAAGGCTAGTCTCAGCATTATACTGTAGCATCATTTTGCTGTGTTTAGCGAACGGCTAAAGGCTAGTCTCAGCATTATACTGTAGTATCATTTACTGTGTTTAGCTAATGGCTAAAGGCTAGTCTCAGCAATAGCATCATTTTGCTGTGTTTAGCTAACGGCTAAAGGCTAGTCTCAGCAATATACTGTAGTATCATTTTACTGTGTTTAGCTAACGGCTAAAGGCTAGTCTCAGCAATATACTGTAGTATCATTTTACTGTGTTTAGCTAACGGCTAAAGGCTAGTCTCAGCAATGTACTGTAGTATCATTTTACTGTGTTTAGGTATTGGCTAAAGGCTAGTCTCAGCATTATACTGTAGTATCATTTTACTGTGTTTAGCTAACGGCTAAAGGCTAGTCTCAGCATTATACTGTAGTATCATTTACTGTGTTCAGCTAACGGCTAAAGGCTAGTCTCAGCATTATATTGTAGTATCATTTACTGTGTTTAGCTAACGGCTAAAGGCTAGTCTCAGCATCATATTGTAGCATCATTTACTGTGTTCAGCTAACGGCTAAAGGCTAGTCTCAGCATCATATTGTAGCATCATTTTACTGTGTTTAGCTAATGGCTATAGGCTAGTCTCAGCATTATACTGTAGTATCATTTTACTGTGTTTAGCTAATGGCTAAAGGCTAGTCTCAGCATTATACTGTAGTATCATTTTACTGGGTTTAGCTAACGGCTAAAGGCTAGTCTCAGCAATAGTATCATTTTACTGTGTTCAGCTAACGGCTAAAGGCTAGTCTCAGCATCATATTGTAGCATCATTTTACTGTGCTTAGCTAATGGCTAAAGGCTAGTCTCAGCATTATACTGTAGTATCATTTTACTGTGTTTAGCTAATGGCTAAAGGCTAGTCTCAGCATTATACTGTAGTATCATTTTACTGTGTTTAGCTAACGGCTAAAGGCTAGTCTCAGCAATAGCATCATTTTACTGTGTTTAGCTAACGGCTAAAGGCTAGTCTCAGCAATAGCATCATTTTACTGTGTTTAGCTAACGGCTAAAGGCTAGTCTCAGCAATAGCATCATTTTACTGTGTTCAGCTAACTGCTAAAGGCTAGTCTCAGCATCACATTGTAGCATTATAATATACAGCAGTGAGTTCCTACTGACGACATCAACAACACGCTAGATTAAAGATTAACCCAGAATCCCTCCCTCCCTCCCTCCCTCCCTCCCTCCCTCCCTCCCTCCCTCCCTCCCTCCCTCCCTCCCTCCCTCCCTCCCTCCCTCCCTCCCTCCCTCCCTCCCTCCCTCCCTCCCTCCCTCCTTCCCTCCTTCCTTCCCTCCCTCCCTCCCTCCCTCCCTCCCTCCCTCCCAGGTGGTCTATAAGAAAGCTGTCATGGCCGTCGGCTCTCTGACGATCAATGAGGAGCGTTCTGAGGTCATCGATTTCTCCGTCCCGTTCGTGGAAACTGGAATAAGCGTCATGGTCTCCCGTAGCAACGGAACCGTCTCCCCGTCCGCCTTTCTTGGTAACCCTCGCCGTGTTTTGGGGACATTTGGGTTGTCTGTCTGTGTTGTTTCACCACCTGACAGATTGTGTTTATCAACATAAAAAAAACAGAACTGTCCCTCTCATATTCTGTCAAAACATGCTGCATCTGTTGGCTTCATTAAAACACACAGCACCACTAACAGGACTGATCTACACAGCACCACTAACAGGACTGATCTATACAGCACCACTAACAGGACTGATCTATACAGCACCACTAACAGGACTGGTCTATACAGCACCACTAACAGGACTGATCTATACAGCACCACTAACAGGACTGGTCTATACAGCACCACTAACAGGACTGATCTATACAGCACCACTAACAGGACTGATCTATACAGCACCACTAACAGGACTGATCTATACAGCACCACTAACAGGACTGGTCTATACAGCACCACTAACAGGACTGGTCTATACAGCACCACTAACAGTACTGATCTATACAGCACCACTAACAGGACTGATCTATACAGCACCACTAACAGTATGGAGGAAGACAGGACTGAACTATACAGCACCACTAACAGGACTGATCTATACAGCACCACTAACAGGACTGATCTATACAGCACCACTAACAGGACTGATCTATACAGCACCACTAACAGGACTGATCTATACAGCACCACTAACAGTATGGAGGAAGACAGGACTGATCTATACAGCACCACTAACAGGACTGATCTATACAGCACCACTAACAGGACTGATCTATACAGCACCAGTAACAGGACTGATCTATATAGCACCACTAACAGGACTGATCTATACAGCACCACTAACAGGACTGATCTATACAGCACCACTAACAGGACTGATCTATACAGCACCACTAACAGGACTGATCTATACAGCACCACTAACAGGACTGATCTACACAGCACCACTAACAGGACTGATCTATACAGCACCACTAACAGGACTGATCTACACAGCACCACTAACAGGACTGATCTATACAGCACCACTAACAGTATGGAGGAAGACAGGACTGATCTATACAGCACCACTAACAGGACTGATCTATACAGCACCACTAACAGGACTGATCTATACAGCACCACTAACAGGACTGATCTATACAGCACCACTAACAGGACTGATCTATACAGCACCACTAACAGGACGGATCTACACAGCACCACTAACAGGACTGATCTATACAGCACCACTAACAGGACTGATCTACACAGCACCACTAACAGGACTGATCTATACAGCACCACTAACAGGACTGATCTATACAGCACCACTAACAGGACTGATCAATACAGCACCACTAACAGGACTGATCTATACAGCACTACTAACAGGACTGGTCTATACAGCACCACTAACAGGACTGATCTATACAGCACCACTAACAGGACTAATCTATACAGCACCACTAACAGGACTGATCTATACAGCACCACTAACAGGACTGATCTATACAGCACCACTAACAGGACTGATCTATACAGCACCACTAACAGGACTGATCTATACAGCACCACTAACAGGACTGATCTATACAGCACCACTAACAGGACTGATCTACACAGCACCACTAACAGGACTGATCTATACAGCACCACTAACAGTATGGAGGAAGACAGGACTGATCTATACAGCACCACTAACAGGACTGATCTATACAGCACCACTAACAGGACTGATCTATACAGCACCACTAACAGGACTGATCTACACAGCACCACTAACAGGACTGATCTACACAGCACCACTAACAGGACTGATCTACACAGCACCACTAACAGGACTGATCTATACAGCACCACTAACAGTATGGAGGAAGACAGGACTGATCTATACAGCACCACTAACAGGACTGATCTATACAGCACCACTAACAGGACTGATCTACACAGCAGCACTAACAGGACTGATCTATACAGCACCACTAACAGTATGGAGGAAGACAGGAATGGTCTATACAGCACCACTAACAGGACTGATCTATACAGCACCACTAACAGGACTGATCTACACAGCACCACTAACAGTATGGAGGAAGACAGGACTGATCTACACAGCACCACTAACAGGACTGATCTATACAGCACCACTAACAGGACTGATCTATACAGCACCACTAACAGGACTGATCTATACAGCACCACTAACAGGACTGATCTATACAGCACCACTAACAGGACTGATCTATACAGCACCACTAACAGGACTGATCTATACAGCACCACTAACAGGACTGATCTATACAGCACCACTAACAGGACTGATCTATACAGCACCACTAACAGGACTGATCTATACAGCACCACTAACAGGACTGATCTATACAGCACCACTAACAGGACTGATCTATACAGCACCACTAACAGGACTGGTCTATACAGCACCACTAACAGGACTGATCTATACAGCACCACTAACAGGACTGATCTATACAGCACCACTAACAGGACTGATCTATACAGCACCACTAACAGGACTGATCTATACAGCACCACTAACAGGACTGGTCTATACAGCACCACTAACATGACTGGTCTATACAGCACCACTAACAGTACTGATCTATACAGCACCACTAACAGGACTGATCTATACAGCACCACTAACAGTATGGAGGAAGACAGGACTGAACTATACAGCACCACTAACAGGACTGATCTATACAGCACCACTAACAGGACCGATCTATACAGCACCACTAACAGGACTGATCTATACAGCACCACTAACAGGACGGATCTACACAGCACCACTAACAGGACTGATCTATACAGCACCACTAACAGGACTGATCTACACAGCACCACTAACAGGACTGATCTATACAGCACCACTAACAGGACTGATCTATACAGCACCACTAACAGGACTGATCAATACAGCACCACTAACAGGACTGATCTATACAGAACTACTAACAGGACTGGTCTATACAGCACCACTAACAGGACTGATCTATACAGCACCACTAACAGGACTGATCTATACAGCACCACTAACAGGACTGATCTATACAGCACCACTAACAGGACTGATCTATACAGCACCACTAACAGGACTGATCTATACAGCACCACTAACAGGACTGATCTATACAGCACCACTAACAGGACTGATCTATACAGCACCACTAACAGGACTGATCTACACAGCACCACTAACAGGACTGATCTATACAGCACCACTAACAGTATGGAGGAAGACAGGACTGATCTATACAGCACCACTAACAGGACTGATCTATACAGCACCACTAACAGGACTGATCTATACAGCACCACTAACAGGACTGATCTACACAGCACCACTAACAGGACTGATCTACACAGCACCACTAACAGGACTGATCTACACAGCACCACTAACAGGACTGATCTATACAGCACCACTAACAGGACTGATCTATACAGCACCACTAACAGGACTGATCTATACAGCACCACTAACAGTATGGAGGAAGACAGGACTGATCTATACAGCACCACTAACAGGACTGATCTATACAGCACCACTAACAGGACTGATCTATACAGCACCACTAACAGGACTGATCTATACAGCACCACTAACAGGACTGATCTACACAGCACCACTAACAGGACTGATCTATACAGCACCACTAACAGGACTGATCTATACAGCACCACTAACAGGACTGATCAATACAGCACCACTAACAGGACTAATCTATACAGCACTACTAACAGGACTGGTCTATACAGCACCACTAACAGGACTGATCTATACAGCACCACTAACAGGACTGATCTATACAGCACCACTAACAGGACTGATCTATACAGCACCACTAACAGGACTGATCTATACAGCACCACTAACAGGACTGATCTATACAGCACCACTAACAGGACTGATCTACACAGCACCACTAACAGGACTGATCTATACAGCACCACTAACAGTATGGAGGAAGACAGGACTGATCTATACAGCACCACTAACAGGACTGATCTATACAGCACCACTAACAGGACTGATCTATACAGCACCACTAACAGGACTGATCTACACAGCACCACTAACAGGACTGATCTACACAGCACCACTAACAGGACTGATCTACACAGCACCACTAACAGGACTGATCTACACAGCACCACTAACAGGACTGATCTATACAGCACCACTAACAGTATGGAGGAAGACAGGACTGATCTATACAGCACCACTAACAGGACTGATCTATACAGCACCACTAACAGGACTGATCTATACAGCACCACTAACAGGACTGATCTATACAGCACCACTAACAGGACTGATCTATACAGCACCACTAACAGGACTGATCTATACAGCACCACTAACAGGACTGATCTATACAGCACCACTAATAGGACTGATCTATACAGCACCACTAACAGGACTGATCTATACAGCACCACTAACAGGACTGATCTATACAGCACCACTAACAGGACTGATCTATACAGCACCACTAACAGGACTGATCTATACAGCACCACTAACAGGACTGATCTATACAGCACCACTAACAGGACTGATCTATACAGCACCACTAACAGGACTGATCTATACAGCACCACTAACAGGACTGATCTATACAGCACCACTAACAGGACTGATCTATACAGCACCACTAACAGGACTGGTCTATACAGCACCACTAACAGGACTGATCTATACAGCACCACTAACAGGACTGATCTATACAGCACCACTAACAGGACTGATCTATACAGCACCACTAACAGGACTGATCTATACAGCACCACTAACAGGACTGGTCTATACAGCACCACTAACAGGACTGGTCTATACAGCACCACTAACAGTACTGATCTATACAGCACCACTAACAGGACTGATCTATACAGCACCACTAACAGTATGGAGGAAGACAGGACTGAACTATACAGCACCACTAACAGGACTGATCTATACAGCACCACTAACAGGACTGATCTATACAGCACCACTAACAGGACTGATCTATACAGCACCACTAACAGTATGGAGGAAGACAGGACTGATCCATACAGCACCACTAACAGGACTGATCTATACAGCACCACTAACAGGACTGATCTATACAGCACCACTAACAGGACTGATCTATACAGCACCACTAACAGGACTCATCTATACAGCACCACTAACAGGATGGATCTACACAGCACCACTAACAGGACTGATCTATACGGCACCACTAACAGGACTGATCTACACAGCACCACTAACAGGACTGATCTATACAGCACCACTAACAGGACTGATCTATACAGCACCACTAACAGGACTGATCTATACAGCACCACTAACAGGACTGATCTATACAGCACCACTAACAGGACTCATCTATACAGCACCACTAACAGGAATGATCTATACAGCACCACTAACAGGACGGATCTACACAGCACCACTAACAGGACTGATCTATACAGCACCACTAACAGTATGGAGGAAGACAGGACTGATCTATACAGCACCACTAACAGGACTGATCTATACAGCACCACTAACAGGACTGATCTATACAGCACCACTAACAGGACTGATCT
Organism: Oncorhynchus gorbuscha; assembly: GCF_021184085.1. Lineage (NCBI taxonomy): Eukaryota > Metazoa > Chordata > Actinopteri > Salmoniformes > Salmonidae > Oncorhynchus > Oncorhynchus gorbuscha. The sequence continues at coordinate 81,754 of NW_025746130.1, forward strand.
ATACAGCACCACTAACAGGACTGGTCTATACAGCACCACTAACAGGACTGATCTATACAGCACCACTAACAGTACTGATCTATACAGCACCACTAACAGGACTGATCTATACAGCACCACTAACAGTATGGAGGAAGACAGGACTGAACTATACAGCACCACTAACAGGACTGATCTATACAGCACCACTAACAGGACTGATCTATACAGCACCACTAACAGGACTGATCTATACAGCACCACTAACAGTATGGAGGAAGACAGGACTGATCCATACAGCACCACTAACAGGACTGATCTATACAGCACCACTAACAGGACTGATCTATACAGCACCACTAACAGGACTGATCTATACAGCACCACTAACAGGACTCATCTATACAGCACCACTAACAGGATGGATCTACACAGCACCACTAACAGGACTGATCTATACGGCACCACTAACAGGACTGATCTACACAGCACCACTAACAGGACTGATCTATACAGCACCACTAACAGGACTGATCTATACAGCACCACTAACAGGACTGATCTATACAGCACCACTAACAGGACTGATCTATACAGCACCACTAACAGGACTCATCTATACAGCACCACTAACAGGAATGATCTATACAGCACCACTAACAGGACGGATCTACACAGCACCACTAACAGGACTGATCTATACAGCACCACTAACAGTATGGAGGAAGACAGGACTGATCTATACAGCACCACTAACAGGACTGATCTATACAGCACCACTAACAGGACTGATCTATACAGCACCACTAACAGGACTGATCTACACAGCACCACTAACAGGACTGATCTACACAGCACCACTAACAGTATGGAGGAAGACAGGACTGATCTATACAGCACCACTAACAGGACTGATCTATACAGCACCACTAACAGGACTGATCTATACAGCACCACTAACAGGACTGATCTATACAGCACCACTAACAGGACTGGTCTATACAGCACCACTAACAGGACTGGTCTATACAGCACCACTAACAGTACTGATCTATACAGCACCACTAACAGGACTGATCTATACAGCACCACTAACAGTATGGAGGAAGACAGGACTGAACTATACAGCACCACTAACAGGACTGATCTATACAGCACCACTAACAGGACTGATCTATACAGCACCACTAACAGGACTGATCTATACAGCACCACTAACAGTATGGAGGAAGACAGGACTGATCCATACAGCACCACTAACAGGACTGATCTATACAGCACCACTAACAGGACTGATCTATACAGCACCACTAACAGGACTGATCTATACAGCACCACTAACAGGACTGATCTATACGGCACCACTAACAGGATGGATCTACACAGCACCACTAACAGGACTGATCTATACGGCACCACTAACAGGACTGATCTACACAGCACCACTAACAGGACTGATCTATACAGCACCACTAACAGGACTGATCTATACAGCACCACTAACAGGACTGATCTATACAGCACCACTAACAGGACTGATCTATACAGCACCACTAACAGGACTCATCTATACAGCACCACTAACAGGAATGATCTATACAGCACCACTAACAGGACGGATCTACACAGCACCACTAACAGGACTGATCTATACAGCACCACTAACAGTATGGAGGAAGACAGGACTGATCTATACAGCACCACTAACAGGACTGATCTATACAGCACCACTAACAGGACTGATCTATACAGCACCACTAACAGGACTGATCTACACAGCACCACTAACAGGACTGATCTACACAGCACCACTAACAGGACTGATCTACACAGCACCACTAACAGGACTGATCTATACAGCACCACTAACAGTATGGAGGAAGACAGGACTGATCTATACAGCACCACTAACAGGACTGATCTATACAGCACCACTAACAGGACTGATCTATACAGCACCACTAACAGGACTGATCTACACAGCACCACTAACAGGACTGATCTACACAGCACCACTAACAGGACTGATCTACACAGCACCACTAACAGGACTGATCTATACAGCACCACTAACAGTATGGAGGAAGACAGGACTGATCTATACAGCACCACTAACAGGACTGATCTATACAGCACCACTAACAGGACTGATCTACACAGCAGCACTAACAGGACTGATCTATACAGCACCACTAACAGTATGGAGGAAGACAGGACTGGTCTATACAGCACCACTAACAGGACTGATCTATACAGCACCACTAACAGGACTGATCTACACAGCACCACTAACAGTATGGAGGAAGACAGGACTGATCTACACAGCACCACTAACAGGACTGATCTATACAGCACCACTAACAGGACTGATCTATACAGCACCACTAACAGGGCTGATCTATACAGCACCACTAACAGGACTGATCTATACAGCACCACTAACAGGACTGATCTATACAGCACCACTAACAGGACTGATCTATACAGCACCACTAACAGGACTGATCTATACAGCACCACTAACAGGACTGATCTATACAGCACCACTAACAGGACTGATCTATACAGCACCACTAACAGGACTGATCTATACAGCACCACTAACAGGACTGATCTATACAGCACCACTAAAAGGACTGATCTATACAGCACCACTAACAGGACTGATCTATACAGCACCACTAACAGGACTGATCTATACAGCACCACTAACAGGACTGGTCTATACAGCACCACTAACAGGACTGATCTATACAGCACCACTAACAGGACTGATCTATACAGCACCACTAACAGGACTGATCTACACAGCACCACTAACAGGACTGATCTATACAGCACCACTAACAGGACTGATCTATACAGCACCACTAACAGTATGGAGGAAGACAGCACTGATCTATACAGCACCACTAACAGGACTGGTCTATGTCTAATCTGATGTGTGTCTCTGTGTGTGTGTGTATTCATGTCTCTTCTCTCTGTCTCTCTCTGTGTGTATCTAATCTGATGTGTGTCTCTGTGTATCTGTGTGTATCTAATCTGATGTGTGTCTCTGTGTCTCTAATCTGATGTGTGTCTCCGTGTGTCTCTAATCTGATGTGTGTCTCTGTGTCTCTGTGTGTATCTAATCTGATGTGTGTCTCCGTGTGTATCTAATCTGATGTGTGTCTCCGTGTGTATCTAATCTGATGTGTGTCTCCGTGTCTCTGTGTGTATCTAATCTGATGTGTGTCTCCGTGTGTATCTAATCTGATGTGTGTCTCCGTGTGTATCTAATCTGATGTGTGTCTCCGTGTGTATCTAATCTGATGTGTGTCTCCGTGTGTATCTAATCTGATGTGTGTCTCCGTGTGTATCTAATCTGATGTGTGTCTCTGTGTGTATCTAATCTGATGTGTGTCTCCGTGTGTATCTAATCTGATGTGTGTCTCCGTGTGTATCTAATCTGATGTGTGTCTCCGTGTGTATCTAATCTGATGTGTGTCTCCGTGTGTATCTAATCTGATGTGTGTCTCCGTGTGTATCTAATCTGATGTGTGTCTCCGTGTGTATCTAATCTGATGTGTGTCTCCGTGTGTATCTAATCTGATGTGTGTCTCCGTGTGTATCTAATCTGATGTGTGTCTCCGTGTGTATCTAATCTGATGTGTGTCTCCGTGTGTATCTAATCTGATGTGTGTCTCCGTGTGTATCTAATCTGATGTGTGTCTCTGTGTGTATTCATGTCTCTTCTCTCTGTGTGTTTCAGAGCCGTTCAGTGCGACGGTGTGGATCATGATGTTTGTGATGCTGTTGTTGGTAACAGCGATGGCTGTGTTCATGTTTGAATACATCAGCCCTCTGGGCTTTAACAGGAACCTGGCACAGGGTAGAGGTAGGTACACACACACACACACACACACACACACACACACACACACACACACACACACACACACACACACACACACACACACACACACACACACACACACACACACACACACACACACACACACACACCAACGCACACTTTTAAGTCTGAATTTACCTTTTCCTTCCTTCCTTCCTTCCTTCCTTCCTTCCTTCCTTCCTTCCTTCCTTCCTTCCTTCCTCCTCCCTCCCTCCCTCCCTCCCTCCCTCCCTCCCTCCCTCCCTCCCTCCCTCCCTCCCTCCCTCCCTCCCTCCCTCTCTCCCTCCCTCCCTCCCTCCCTCCCTCTCTCCCTCCCTCCCTCCCTCCGTCTCTCCCTCCCTCCCTCCCTCCCTCCCTCCCTCTCTCCCTCTCTCCCTCCAGACCCCCACGGCCCATCGTTCACTATGGGTAAGGCGGTGTGGCTGCTGTGGGGTCTGGTGTTCAACAACTCTGTCCCGGTTCAGAACCCTAAAGGCACCACCAGTAAGTTCATAGTGTCGGTGTGGGCCTTCTTCGCCGTCATCTTCCTGGCCTCTTACACAGCCAACCTGGCTGCCTTCATGATCCAGGAGGAGTTTGTAGACCAGGTCACGGGACTGTCGGACAACAAGGTAATGTTTTACTGTTTATACTCTCAGCATGTTAAGATTGATAGTTACAATAACATTGATTTGATAAAAAAAAAAAAATTTTTTTTTTTATTATGTACGATGTTCCAGTCCCATTGAGAATGTCGCTGGAGCGAATCATCACTTCTGGTGACCTTAAGAACTCGTGTTAGCTCCCTCGAGCTGATTCCCCCCCCCCCCCTACACAAAGGGGGCTTTAGCTCAGAGAGCTAACACTATCTTGAGCTACACCGATTCCCTGTGTTGAATCCGCTGTCGCTGTCGATATATACATGGCCCGGAGTTTAGAGATAGAGATAGAGACAGGGCCTAGAAATAGGGTTTTTAGTAGATCGTGTTTTCACCTAGATGTTTATGTTTACATTCTATGTCTGTATGTTCTGTGCTGCCTTCACGTCCTCCACGGAACGATCGGAAATGCACAATTTCCGAGTCGGAACTACAAACGGGGAAACTAGAGTTACAATCTTGTAACCCCCTCGGATTCCCCGTCGGAATGTTTCCGAGATTCCGAGATTCCGCAGAGCGCGTGAAGCTAGCATAGAGGCTAGGGAATCACAGCATAGGCACCAACTTTTTGTCAGCTTCAGTTCTATTGTCCCATAGACTTAAATAGACAGCTCTAGTGTTCCCGAAGACTGTGTTTAGCATGGGCCCTCTATCTACCTCTATGGACATACTGTCCCATAAACATAGATAGATAGCTCCAGCGTCCCGAAGACTGTTTTTAGCATGGGCCCTCTATCTACCTCTATGGACCTACTGTCCCATAAACATAGATAGATAGCTCTAGTGTCCCGAAGACTGTGTTTAGCATGGGCCCTCTATCTACCTCTATGGACCTACTGTCCCATAAACATAGATAGATAGCTCTAGTGTCCCGAAGACTGTGTTTAGCATGGGCCCTCTATCTACCTCTATGGACCTACTGTCCCATAAACATAGATAGATAGCTCTAGTGTCCCGAAGACTGTGTTTAGCATGGGCCCTCTATCTACCTCTATGGAGGTACTGTCCCATAGACTTTGATAGACAACTGGGCCTTCTATCTACCTCTATGGAGGTACTGTCCCATAGACTTTGATAGACAACTGGGCCTTCTATCTACCTCTATGGACATACTGTCCCATAGACTTTGATAGACAACTGGGCCTTCTATCTACCTCTATGGAGGTACTGTCCCTTAGACTTTGATAGACAACTGGGCCTTCTATCTACCTCTATGGAGGTACTGTCCCATAGAC
>NW_025746130.1:90000-92500 GCF_021184085.1 Oncorhynchus gorbuscha
TCTGTACCGTAATACCCTGTATATAGCCTCCACGTTGACTCTGTACCGTAATACCCTGTATATAGCCTCCACATTGACTCTGTACCGTAATACCCTGTATATAGCCTCCACATTGACTCTGTACCGTAATACCCTGTATATAGCCTCCACATTGACTCTGTACCGTAATACCCTGTATATAGCCTCCACACTGACTCTGTACCGTAACACCCTGTATATAGCCTCCACATTGACTCTGTACCGTAATACCCTGTATATAGCCTCCACATTGACTCTGTACCGTAATACCCTGTATATAGCCTCCACATTGACTCTGTACCGTAATACCCTGTATATAGCCTCCACATTGACTCTGTACTGTAATACCCTGTATATAGCCTCCACATTGACTCTGTACCTGTAATACCCTGTATATAGCCTCCACATTGACTCTGTACCGTAATACCCTGTATATAGCCTCCACATTGACTCTGTACCGTAATACCCTGTATATAGCCTCCACATTGACTCTGTACCGTAATACCCTGTATATAGCCTCCACATTGACTCTGTACCGTAATACCCTGTATATAGCCTCCACATTGACTCTGTACCGTAATACCCTGTATATAGCCTCCACATTGACTCTGTACTGTAATACCCTGTATATAGCCTCCACATTGACTCTGTACCGTAATACCCTGTATATAGCCTCCACATTGACTCTGTACCGTAATACCCTGTATATAGCCCCGTTACTCTGTACCTTGTTAGTCTTGACTCTGTGTTACTGTATTATAATGACTCTTTATATTTTAGTCTCTATTTGTTAAATATATAGTTCCTTAACTCTTCTTTGATATAGTCTCCACATTGAGGTCTTGTATATAGTCTAAGTTCCCTGTATATAGCCTCACATTGACTCTGTACCGTAATACCCTGTATATAGCCTCCACATTGACTCTGTACCATGTGATATAGTCTCCAATTGACTCTGACTGTTTTGTATATAGCCTCCACATTGACTCTGTCACCGATACTGTATAAGCCTCATTGACTCTTACATAGATAGCCTCATTGACTCTGTTTTTTTCAGCCTCCACATTGACTCTTTTAAAATGTATAAAGTCCATTGACTCTGTACCGTAATACCCTGTATATAGCCTCCACATTGACTCTTTATTCTGTAATACCCTTTAATATGATGACCGATATAAAGACCATTGGTCGATGTGATTCGCTATGTTTATTTTTATCTTATGCTAGATCCCAAACCCCACCCCCCCCTCTCCTTCCCGCCCCTCCCCTCTCCTTCCCGCCCCTCTCCTTCCCGCCCCTCCCCTCTCCTTCCCGCCCCTCCCCTCTCCTTCCCGCCCCTCCCCTCCCCTTTAGATGGTCTTTGACCCAGAGAAGAAGAACATTTTACTAACCAAGGAGGACGAAAATAAAAAAAAATCTATTGTGTTCAATACAACTCTGTCTCTATCCTCCTTGTGGGACAATTAGTTACGGAGTAAGATGACAGGAGGAGGACAAGGAGAGAGAGAGAGAGACAGACAGAGAGAGACAGAGACAGAGAGAGAGGAGAGAGAGAGGGGAGGGACAGAGGGAGAGAGGGAGGGAGAGAGGGAGGGAGGGAGAGAGAGGGGAGGGATATCAGAAGAGGGAGAGAGTTTCAGAAAGGGGGGAGGGATATCAGAAGAGGGAGGGGGAGGGGGGATATCAGAAGAGGGAGGAGTTTCAGAAAGAAGGGGAGGGATATAAGAAGGGAGGGATTTCAGAAGAGGGGGGGTTTCAGAAAGGGGAGGGGGAGGATTTCAGAAAGAGGGGGAGGGGAGGAGTTTCAGAAAGGGGGAGTATATCAGAAGAGGAAGTTTCAGAAAGAGGGGAGGGATATAAGAAGAGGGAGGAGTTTCAGAAAGAATAGAGGGGGTATCAGAAAGAGGGGAGGGATATAAGAAGAGGGACAGAATAGAGAAGGAGTTCAGTTTTCCTTCTTTTCTTATTTCAGAAAGAAAGGGAGGGATATCAGAAGAGCTCAGGAGAAGGAGTTTCAGAAAGAGGGGAGGGATATAAGAAGAGGACTAGAGAAGAGGGAGCTGTTTTCCTTCTTATATAAGAAAAATGGGAGAGGACTGAAGAAGAGAGAGCTCAGCTGTTTTCCTTCTTTCTTATATATAGCAGAATAGAGAAGGAGAGGACTAGAGAAGAGAGAGCTCAGCTGTTTTCCTTCTTATATAGAAGAGAAGAATAGAGAAGGGGAGAGGACTGAAGAAAGAGAAGAGAGCTCAGCTGTTTTCCTTCTTTCTTATATATAGCAGAATAGAGAAGGGAGAGGACTAGAGAAGAGAGAGCTCAGCTGTTTTCCTTCTTATATAGAAGAGAAGAATAGAGAAGGGAGAGGACTGAAGAAGAGAGCTCAGCTGCTCAGAAGAGGAAGGGAGTGGAAGAAGAAAGCTCAGCTGACAGAGGAGAGAAGGGAGAGGACTGAGGACTGAGGTTTTCCTTCTTATATGAGAGA
>NW_025746130.1:97500-102500 GCF_021184085.1 Oncorhynchus gorbuscha
GAGAGTGGAGGAGAGACAGAGAGAGGGAGGAGAGACAGAGAGGGAGGAGAGAGAGAGAGAGGGTGGGAGGAGAGACAGAGAGAGAGGGAGGAGAGACAGAGAGGGAGGAGAGACAGAGAGAGGGTGGAGAGACAGAGAGAGGGTGGAGAGACAGAGAGAGAGGGAGGAGAGACAGAGAGAGGGTGGAGAGACAGAGAGAGGGACAGGAGAGACAGAGAGAGGGAGGAGAGACAGAGAGAGAGGGTGGAGAGACAGAGAGAGAGGTGGAGGAGACAGAGAGAGGGTGGAGAGACAGAGAGAGGGGAGAGAGAGAGAGAGGGAGGAGAGACAGAGGAGAGACAGAGAGAGGGAGGAGAGAGAGGGTGGAGAGACAGAGAGAGGGTGGAGAGAGAGAGAGAGGGAGAGGAGAGAGAGAGGGGTGGAGAGAGAGAGGAGGAGAGAGAGAGACAGGGAGAGAGAGAGAGAGAGAGGGTGGAGGAGACAGAGAGAGGGTGAGGAGAGACAGAGAGGGTGGAGAGACAGAGAGAGGGAGGAGAGACAGAGAGAGAGGGTGGAGAGACAGAGAGAGGGTGGAGAGACAGAGAGAGGGGGAGAGAGAGAGAGGGAGGAGAGAGAGACAGAGAGAGGGAGGAGAGAGACAGAGAGAGGGAGGAGAGACAGAGAGAGGGTGGAGAGACAGAGAGAGGGAGGAGAGACAGACAGAGAGGGAGGAGAGACAGAGAGAGGGTGGAGAGACAGAGAGGGAGGGAGAGAGAGGAGGGTGGAGAGACAGAGAGAGGGAGGAGAGACAGAGAGAGGGTGGAGAGACAGGAGAGACAGAGAGAGGGAGAGAGACAGGAGAGGGAGGAGAGAGAGAGAGGGTGGAGAGACAGAGAGAGGGTGGAGAGACAGAGAGAGGGTGGAGAGACAGAGAGAGGGTGGAGAGAGAGGGTGGAGAGACAGAGAGAGGGAGAGAGAGAGGGAGGGAGGGAGAGAGAGAGGAGGGGGAGAGAGAGAGAGGGAGGGAGGAGAGAGAGAGAGAGGGTGGAGAGACAGAGAGAGGGTGGAGAGACAGAGAGAGGGTGGAGAGACAGAGAGAGGGGGGAGAGACAGAGAGAGGGTGGAGAGACAGAGAGAGGGTGGAGAGACAGAGAGAGGGAGGAGAGAGACAGAGAGAGAGACAGAGAGAGAGAGAGAGGGAGGGAGGAGAGACAGAGAGGGAGGAGAGAGAGGAGGGTGGAGAGACAGAGAGGGAGAGACAGAGAGAGAGGGAGGGAGAGACAGAGAGAGGGTGGAGAGACAGAGAGAGGGTGGAGAGAGGGAGGAGGAGAGGAGAGAGAGAGGGAGAGGAGAGAGGGAGGAGAGACAGAGGGAGGAGAGACAGAGAGAGGGAGGAGAGAGAGGGAGGAGAGACAGAGAGAGGGAGGAGAGAGAGGGAGGAGAGACAGAGAGAGAGGGTGGAGAGACAGAGAGAGGGTGGAGAGACAGAGAGGGTGGAGAGACAGAGAGAGGAGAGAGACAGAGAGTGGAGAGACAGAGAGTGGAGAGACAGAGAGGGAGGAGAGACAGAGAGAGGGGAGGAGAGACAGAGTGGAGAGACAGAGAGAGGGAGGAGAGACAGAGGGAGGGGAGAGACAGAGAGAGGGAGGAGAGACAGAGAGAGGGAGGAGAGACAGAGAGAGGGTGGAGAGACAGAGAGAGGGAGGAGAGACAGAGAGAGGGAGGAGAGACAGAGAGAGGGTGGAGAGACAGAGAGAGGGAGGAGAGACAGAGAGAGGGTGGAGAGACAGAGAGAGGGAGGAGAGACAGAGAGAGGAGGAGAGACAGAGAGGAGGGAGGAGAGACAGAGAGAGGGTGGAGAGACAGAGAGAGAGGGGTGGAGAGACAGACAGAGAGGGTGGAGAGACAGAGAGAGGGAGGAGAGACAGAGAGGTGGAGAGACAGAGAGAGGAGAGGGAGGAGAGACAGAGAGAGGGAGAGAGACAGAGAGGGGAGAGGAGGAGAGAGACAGAGAGAGGGAGGAGAGAGAGAGGGAGGAGAGACAGAGAGAGGGTGGAGAGACAGAGAGGGTGGAGAGACAGAGAGGGGAGAGAGAGAGAGAGGGAGGAGAGACAGAGAGACAGGAGAGGGGGAGACAGAGAGAGGGTGGAGAGACAGAGAGAGGGTGGAGAGACAGAGAGGGGGAGGAGAGAGAGAGAGAGAGGGAGGAGAGACAGAGAGAGGGAGGGGAGAGACAGAGAGAGAGAGGAGAGACAGAGAGAGGGTGGAGAGACAGAGAGAGGGAGAGACAGAGAGAGAGGGAGGAGAGACAGAGAGAGGGTGGAGAGACAGAGAGAGAGAGAGAGAGAGAGAGGGAGGAGAGAGAGAGGGTGGAGAGACAGAGAGAGAGGGAGGAGAGACAGAGAGAGGGTGGAGAGACAGGGAGAGAGACAGAGAGAGGGAGGAGAGACAGAGAGAGGGTGGAGAGACAGAGAGACAGAGAGGAGGAGAGACAGAGAGAGAGGGTGGAGAGACAGAGAGAGGGAGAGAGACAGAGAGAGGGAGAGACAGAGAGAGGGAGAGAGAGAGAGGGAGAGACAGAGAGGGAGGAGAGACAGGAGGAGAGACAGAGGGAGAGGGAGGGAGGGAGACAGAGAGAGGGAGGAGAGACAGAGAGAGGGAGGAGAGACAGAGAGAGGGGGAGAGACAGAGAGGGAGGGAGGAGAGGGAGAGACAGAGAGAGGGGGAGAGGGTGGAGAGAGAGAGAGGGAGGGAGAGACAGAGAGAGGGAGGAGAGACAGAGAGAGGGAGGAGGAGAGAGAGAGAGGGAGGAGACAGAGGAGAGGGTGGAGAGAGAGAGAGGAGAGGAGAGGGAGGAGAGACAGACAGAGAGAGAGAGGAGAGACAGAGAGAGGGAGGGAGAGACAGAGAGAGGGTGGAGAGACAGAGAGAGAGAGGAGGAGAGACAGAGAGAGAGAGGGTGGAGAGACAGAGAGAGAGAGAGGGGGAGAGACAGAGAGAGGGTGGAGACAGAGAGACAGGGAGGGTGGAGAGACAGAGACAGAGAGAGGGTGGAGAGACAGAGAGAGGGTGGAGAGACAGAGAGAGGGAGGAGAGACAGAGAGAGGGTGGAGAGACAGAGAGAGAGGGAGGAGAGACAGAGAGAGAGGGAGGAGAGACAGAGAGAGGGTGGAGAGACAGAGAGAGAGAGGAGAGACAGAGACAGAGAGAGGGAGGAGAGACAGAGAGAGGGTGGAGAGACAGAGAGAGGGAGGAGAGACAGAGAGAGGGTGGAGAGACAGAGAGAGACAGAGAGAGAGGGTGTTAAGATATGGAGTGACTTTTATTGGCTGAGGAGATGCTCAGATATCTAGAGATGGAGAGAGAGAGAGAGGGAGGAGAGACAGAGAGAGACAGAGGAGGAGAGACAGAGAGAGGGAGGACAGAGAGAGGGAGAGAGACAGGAGAGGGAGGAGAGACAGAGAGGGGAGGAGAGACAGGAGAGGAGGAGAGACAGAGAGAGAGGGAGACAGAGAGAGAGACAGAGAGAGGGAGACAGAGAGAGGGAGGAGAGAGAGGGTGGAGAGACAGAGAGGGAGGAGAGAGAGGGGGAGAGACAGAGAGAGGGGGAGGAGAGAGAGAGACAGGGTGGAGAGACAGAGAGAGGTGGAGAGACAGAGAGAGGGTGGACAGAGAGAGGGAGGAGAGGGAGGAGGAGAGAGGGTGGAGAGACACAGAGATTGGAGAGACAGTGGAGGGTGGACAGACAGAGAGGGGAGGAGAGAGAGAGAGAGACACAGAGAGAGGGAGGAGAGAGAGGGTGGAGACAGAGAGAGGGTGGAGAGACAGAGAGAGGGTGGAGAGACAGAGGAGGGAGGAGAGAGAGAGAGACAGAGAGAGGTGGAGAGACAGAGAGGGAGGAGAGAGAGGGGAGGGAGAGACAGGAGAGGGGAGAGACAGAGAGAGGGTGGAGAGACAGAGAGAGGTGGAGAGAGACAGAGAGAGGGTGGAGAGACAGAGAGAGGGTGAGAGACAGAGAGAGGGGAGGAGAGACACACACACAGGGAGGACACACAGACACACACAGACAGAGAGAGAGGGTGGACACACACACACACAGAGGTGGAGAGACACACACACAGAGAGAGGTGGAGAGACAGACACACACACACAGACACACACACACACACACACACACACACCCTTAGTTAACCGTATTAGAGTTAAACGATGGATTGTGAGACAGAGAGAGGGAGGAGAGAGAGAGGTGAGAGAGACGGTTGACATTCAGTGAATGCCAGACAGGCTGGCTATTAGAGAAGTGTGTGTGTGTGTGTGTGTGTGTGTGTGTGTGTGTGTGTGTGTGTGTGTGTGTGTGTGTGTGTGGGTGTATTAGAGTGTGTGTGTGTGTGTGAGGTGTGTGTGTGAGGAGAGTGTGTGTGTGTGTGTGTGTGTGTGTGTGTGTGTGTGTGTGTGTGTGTGTGTGTGTGAACTTCATCTAGCCGTAGAGGGGGAGATGCCTCAGTGTTTTGGTCCAGAAGGGTTTGAAAAATTAAAGAGTTCCTGTTTCTCTCTGTCTCTCTCTCTCTCTCGGTTTGTCTCTCTTTCTCTGTCTCTCTGTCTCTGTTTATCTCTGTCTCTCTGTCTCTCTCTCTCTCTCTCTCTCTCTGTCTCTTGCTGTCTCTCTCTCTCTCTCTGTCTCTCTGTCTGCCTCGCTGTCTCTCTCTCTCTCTCTCTCTCTCTCTCTCTCTCTCTCTCTCTCTCGGTTTGTCTCTCTGTCTCTGTCTCTCTGTCTCTGTTTATCTCTTTCTCTGTCTCTCTTTGTCTCTGTCTCTGTCTCTCTCTCTCTCTCTCTCTCGGTTTGTCTCTCTGTCTCTGTCTCTCTCTCTCTGTCTCTCTTTGTCTCTGTCTCTGTCTCTCTGTTTATCTCTCTCCCCCTCTCTCTCTCTTTCTCTCTCTCTCTGTCCTCTCTCTCTCTCTGTCTCTCTCTCTCTCTCTCTCTCTCTCTCTCTCTCTCTCTCTCTCTCTCTCTCTCTCTGTCA
>NW_025746130.1:110000-122500 GCF_021184085.1 Oncorhynchus gorbuscha
GTAGGGGTTAGGGGGTAGGGGTTAGGGGTAGGGGTAGGGGTTAGGGGTAGGGGTTAGGGTGGGTAGGGTTAGGGGTAGGGGTTAGGGGGTAGGGGGTTAGGGGGGGTTAGGGGTAGGGGTTAGGGTTAGGGGGTAGGGGGTAGGGGTTAGGGGTTAGGGTTAGGGGGTAGGGGTTAGGGTTAGGGGGTAGGGGGTGGTTAGGGGGTAGGGGTAGGGGGTAGGGGGTAGGGGTAGGGGTTAGGGGTAGGGGTTAGGGGGTAGGGGTTAGGGGGTAGGGGTAGGGGGGTTAGGGGGGTTAGGGGTAGGGGTTAGGGGTTAGGGGATTAGTGGGTAGGGGGGTTAGGGGTAGGGGTTAGGGGGTAGGGGTAGGGATAGGGGGGGTTAGGGTAGGGGTAGGGGTTAGGGGTAGGGGTTAGGGGTTAGTGGGTAGGGGTTAGGGGTAGGGTTAGGGGTAGGGGTTAGGGATTAGGGGTTAGGGGGTAGGGGTTAGGGGGTTAGGGGTAGGGGGGGTAGGGGTTAGGGGGTAGGGGTAGGGGTTAGGGGTTAGGGGTTAGGGGTAGGGGTAGGGTAGTGGTTAGGGGTTAGGGGTAGGGGTTAGGGGTAGGGGTTAGGGGGTAGGGGTAGGGGTAGGGGTTAGGGGTTAGGGTAGGGGTTAGGGGTAGGGGTTAGGGGTAGGGGGTAGGGGTTAGGGGGTAGGGGTTAGGGGTAGGGGGTAGGGGTTAGGGGTAGGGGTTAGGGGGTTAGGGTAGGGGTTAGGGGGTAGGGGTAGGATAGGGGTAGGGGTTAGTGGGTAGGGGTAGGGGTTAGGGGTAGGGGTTAGGGGGGGTAGGGGTTAGGGGGTAGGGGTTAGGGGTTAGGGATTAGGGGTTAGGGGTTAGGGGTTAGGGGTTAGGGGTTAGGGGTTAGGGGGGGGTTAGGGGGTAGGGGTTAGTGGGTTAGGGGTAGGGGTTAGTGGTTAGGGGGTAGGGGGTAGGGGTTATGGGGTAGGGGGTAGGGGTTAGGGGTTAGGGGGTAGGGGTTAGGGAGTAGGGGTTAGGGGTTAGGGGGGTAGGGGATAGGGGGTAGGGGTGAGTGGGTAGGGGGTAGGGGGTTAGGGGGTAGGGGTTAGTGGGTAGGGGTTAGGGGTAGGGGGTAGGGGGTAGGGGTTAGGGGTTAGGGGGTAGCGGATAGGGGGTAGGGAGAGTAACTGTTTCACTGGAGTCTGTACGGGAACACCGGGACTACTGTTCCCTATACGCAGGGTAAGACTGGGGGTTAGGGGGTAGGATTTAAGGGGTAGGGGGTAGAGGTTAGGTGGTAGGGGTTAGGGATAGGGGTTAGGGGTTAGGGGTAGGGGGGGTAGGGGGTAGGGGTTTGGGGGTAGGGGTTAGGGGTAGGGGGTAAGGGTTAGTGTATAATGGTTAGGGGGTAGTGGTTAGGGTTTAGGGGTATGGTTTAATGTCAATGTTATGGCGGGTAGAGGAGAAGGGATAGGGGCTGTTATGATTGGTGTATGGAGGCACTAGGTTGGGGTATTAGGGAGGTAGGGGCTGGGATATTAGGGAGTTAGGGGCTGGGGTATTAGGGTAGGGGCTGAGGTATTAGGGAGGTGAGGGGCTGGGGTATTAGGGAGGTAGGGGCTGGGGTATTATGGAGGTAGGGACTGGGGTATTAGGGAGGTAGGGACTGGGGTATTAGGGAGGTAGGGGCTGGGGTATTAGGGAGGTAGGGGCTGGGGTATTAGGGAGGTGAGGGGCTGGGGTATTAGGGAGGTGAGGGGCTGGGGTATTAGGGAGGTAGGGGCTGGGGTATTAGGGAGGTAGGGGCTGGGGTATTAGGGAGGTAGGGGCTGGGGTATTAGGGAGGTAGGGACTGGGGTATTAGGGAGGTAGGGACTGGGGTATTAGGGAGCTAGGGGCTGGGGTATTAGGGAGGTGAGGGGCTGTGGTATTAGGGAGGTAGGGGCTGGTGTATTAGGGTAGGGGCTGTGGTATTAGGGTAGGGGCTGTGGTATTAGGGGGTAGGGGCTGGGGTATTAGGGAGGTAGGGGCTGGGGTATTAGGGAGGTAGGGGCTGTGGAATTAGGGTAGGGGCTGTGGTATTAGGGTAGGGGCTGGGGTATTAGGGAGGTAGGGGCTGGAGTATTAGGGAGGTAGGGGCTGGGGTATTAGGGAGGTGAGGGGCTGGGGTATTAGGGAGGTAGGGGCTGGGGTATTAGGGAGGTAGGGGCTGTGGTATTAGGGTAGGGGCTGGGGTATTAGGGAGGTAGGGGCTGGGGTATTAGGGAGGTAGGGGCTAGGGTATTAGGGAGGTAGGGGCTGTGGTATTAGGGAGGTGAGGGCTGGGGTATTAGGGAGGTAGGGGCTGGGGTATTAGGGAGGTAGGGGCTGGGGTATTAGGGAGGTAGGGGCTGGGGTATTAGGGAGGTAGGGGCTGTGGTATTAGGGTAGGGGCTGGGGTATTAGGGAGGTAGGGGCTGGTGGTATTAGGGAGCTAGGGGCTGGGCTATTAGGGAGGTAGGGGCTGGGGTATTAGGAAGGTAGGGGCTGGGGTATTAGGGAGGTGAGGGGCTGGGCTATTAGGGAGTTGAGGGGCTGGGGTATTAGGGAGGTAGGGGCTGGGGTATTAGGGAGGTAGGGGCTGGGGTATTAGGGAGGTGAGGGGCTGGGGTATTAGGGACAGAGGGGCTGTGGTATTAGGGTAGGGGCTGGGGTATTAGGGAGTAGGGGCTGGTGGTATTAGGGAGCTAGGGGCTGGGCTATTAGGGAGGTAGGGGCTGGGGTATTAGGAAGGTAGGGGCTGGGGTATTAGGGAGGTGAGGGGCTGGGCTATTAGGGAGTTGAGGGGCTGGGGTATTAGGGAGGTGAGGGGCTGGGCTATTAGGGAGGTGAGGGGATGGGGAGAGGGACAGACACAATCCGTCTCCCTCCGCTGCACCTTTCTGGGTAGTAATATCATTTCAATACGGTCAGGAATACTATCTAAGTAATTATGTTAAATGTTCAGAGAAATGAATGAGATGGTTTCTCAGATGCTGAGTCAGTCGATACTAATGTGATCCTGATGAATTATCCTTTACTGGGAAGGAGAATACATGGGTCATAGTTACCAGAAGACAGACTTTTAGAGAACAGTCAAACTTCAAATGATGATCCCTAGATGATAATCTGTGTCTCTGTCTCTCTCTCTCTCTCTCTCTCTCTCTCTCTCTCTCTCTCTCTCTCTCTCTCTCTCTCTCTCTCTCTCTCTCTCTCTCTCTCTCTCTCTCTCTCTCTGTCTCTCTCTCTCTGTCTCTCTCTCTCTGTCTCTGTCTCTCTCTCTGTCTCTGTGTCTCTGTCACTCTCTCTCTCTCTGTCTCTGTGTCTCTCTGTCTCTGTCTGTCTCTGTCTCTCCTCTCTCCCTTTCCTCCACGTTCCCTCCTCTCGCTCTTAATTTCTGTCCTCCATCTCCCTCCTCGCCCTCTCTCTCTCTCTCTCTCTCTCTCTCTCTCTCTCTCTCTCTCTCTCTGTCTCTCTCTCTCTGTCTCTCTCTCTCTGTCTCTCTCTCTCTCTGTCTCTGTCTCTGTCTCTCTCTCTGTCTCTGTGTCTCTGTCACTCTCTCTCTCTCTGTCTCTGTGTCTCTCTGTCTCTGTCTGTCTCTGTCTCTCCTCTCTCCCTTTCCTCCACGTTCCCTCCTCTCGCTCTTAATTTCTGTCCTCCATCTCCCTCCTCGCCCCTCTCTCTCTCTCTCTCTCTCTCTGTAGGGGATTTGGAGTTGTATCCACGGCGTCCACATCGACATGAAAAAGAAGTCCGAGCTGGATTTTAGCCCTCAGGCTAACATGTTGAAGCTCATCAAGTCAGCCAAACAGATGACCAACATGTCCAACCTGTCTGCGTCCAGGATTAATTCCCCCAAGCGTGCGGCTGAGTTCATGCACTCGGCGGGGCCCATGATCATGGATATGATGGCTGAGAAAGGTTTTTTCTCTCTCAATTTGATTTTTTTGATTCAAACACATTACAACCACACATCGTGGATATAAATGCATTTCAAATCATTAAAAAACATTTTTATTTGATTTATTTAACCTTTATTTAACTTGGCAAGTCAGTTATTTTAAATATATATTTTATTTTAAGGTAACTTCATCTACGCCGACAATCGAAGCTACGCCCCTAAAGAGGTGATCTACGGCGATACGGGCGACCTCCAGGCGTACCTGGCCAACCGACACAAAGACCACCTGAATAACTACATCTTCCAAGGCGGACAGCACCCTCTGACCCTCAACGAGTCAAACCCAAACTCCGTGGAAGTGGCGGTGAGCGCGGACGCCGCCCAGACCAACGCCAAACCCAGAGGCCTGTGGAAGAAGTCCGTGGACACAATGCGGCATGGTCCAGGTGTCCCGGGCCCAGACATGCTGTCCCCCGACCCCCGCATCTCCATGAAGACGCAACGATACCTTCCGGAGGAAGCAGCTCACTCAGACATCTCTGACTGCTCCAGCCGAGGAGGAGGCGGTTCGTACCAGGACCCAGAAAACAACAAGCACCTGAAGAACAAGGACGGATTAAAAAAAAGACAGGTGACGTCGAAATACCCGAGGGACTGCAGCGAAGTAGAGCTGTCCTACTTAAAGACTAAGCAGGGCAGCGGAGGGGGTGGAGGAGTGGGAGGACAGGGACAAGGACAGATCTACACCATAGACTCAGAACTCAATCTCAACTCTGATCCTTTACACTACCGCGAGAGTCGAGGCCTGGCCGCCGACGACCTGGACTACCCAGAGATCTACTCTGACCACAACGACAACTACAGGAAGTGTCAGGATCAGCCAATCATCCACCTCAACTCGTCCCCGCTGCACCACGCCGACGTCGACCTGCTCCCGGACTCGACTTACTCTAAACACTACGGCGTGAAGGATAAGAGCTCGTCCCTGTCGCCCCACGAGACCAACGACCGTTCCAAACAAACCCATTGCCGCTCGTGTCTGTCCAAGTTCCCTGCCAGTAGCAGCTACACCCCGGGTCACTACACGCCCACAAACACCGCTTCTGTCGCCGCCGCCGCAGCCGCCGCCGCCGCCCGCTCGCCCTACAACCGCTGCGAAGCGTGCCTCCACACTGCTAACCTCTACGACATCAGCGAAGACCAGCTGCTCCAGGACGCCCTGCTGACCGACCAGGGAATGCATCAACATCAGGACGAGATGTTCGGCCACTACTGGCCTCAGACGGACGGTCCGCACGTCCAGAAGAGAAACCGCTTGCGTATGTCCCGCCAACACTCGTTCGACAACATCATGCTGGAGAAGCCTAAAGAAATAGATCTGGGGCGTCCGGCTCGCTCCGTCAGCCTCAAAGAGAAAGACCGCTGCTTCCTGGACGATTCTCCCTACGCCAACCTTTTCAGCGTCCGCCAGGCCGACAAGCTTTTGGGCTCCAGGTCGATGCTGTTCAACCTGGAGGAGAACAAACGGAGCAAGTCACTGTACCCCGAACATGGCTCTGACAACCCCTTCATGGCGTCTTCGCTGAGGGACGACGCGCGCCTCGTCCACGGACGCAGCTCCTCCGACATTTACAAACAGCTGGGAGGAGGAGGGCTCAAAACATCGCAACGCAACGAAAACAATCTGAGATCCTCGGTCAAATCCGCCGCTTCCTACTGCTCCCGGGACGGAGGACGGATACCAGCCAATGACATGTACATTACAGAGCATGTGATGCCTTATGTAGCCAATAAGACGAGTTCTTACTCAGCCGCACCGCGAGGGGTACTAAACTCAGCCCAGTTCAGCAATAGACGGGTTTATAAGAAGATACCCAGTCTGGAGTCAGACGTTTAATACACTTAATGATTATAATTATTAGTAGGTTATTACGAAGTCTTTCTGCTGTGTTTTATTATAGTTTATAACTATCTACTATCCACTTAGGATGCCATAGACACACCTATTATTCTTCTTCTGCTACTACAACTACTACTACTCACATGTTAAGCCAGATATACGTACCAGGGGAGTTGAAGCTCTCTCTCCCTCTCTGCTGATCTCTCTGTTTCTTCCAGGGGAGTTGAAGCTCTCTCTCTACTAATCTCTATGTTCCTTCCAGGGGAGTTGTAGACCTCTCTCTCTCTCTACGGATCTCTCTGTTCCTTCCAGGGGAGTTGTAGTGAGAGGTTTGGCCCGTCATATGATTCATGGACAGACAGACAGACAGACAGACAGACAGACAGACAGACAGACAGACAGACAGACAGACAGACAGACAGACAGACAGACAGACAGACAGACAGACAGACAGACAGACAGACAGACAGACAGACAGACAGACAGACAGACAGACAGACAGACAGTAGGAGGTAGAAAGAGGAGAGAGATAGAGAGGAGGAGGATTCAGGAGAAAGAGAGATGGAGAGGAGGAGGAATCAGGAGAGAGAGAGATAGAGAGGAGGAGGATTCAGGAGAAAGAGAGATGGAGAGGATGAGGAATCAGGAGAGAGGGAGAGGAGGAGGAATCAGGAGAGATGGAGAGGAGGAGGAATCAGGAGAGAGAGATAGAGATGAGGAGGAATCAGGAGAGAGAGAGAGAGAGAGGAGGAGGAATCAGGAGAGAGAGATAGAGAGGAGGAGGAATCAGGAGAGAGATAGAGAGGAGGAGGAATCAGAGAGAGATAGAGAGGAGGAGGAATCAGAGAGAGAGATAGAGAGGAGGAGGAATCAGGAGAGAGATAGAGAGGAGGAGGAATCAGGAGAGAGATAGAGAGGAGGAGGAATCAGGAGAGAGAGAGATAGAGAGGAGGGGGAATCAGGAGAGAGATAGAGAGGAGGAGGAATCAGGAGAGAGATAGAGAGGAGGAGGAATCAGGAGAGAGATAGAGAGGAGGGGGAATCAGGAGAGAGATAGAGAGGAGGAGGAATCGGGAGAGAGAGATAGAGAGGAGGGGGAATCAGGAGAGAGAGAGATAGAGAGGAGGAGGAATCAGGAGAGAGAGAGATAGAGAGGAGGAGAGATAGAGAGGAGGAGGAATCAGGAGAGAGAGAGAGAGGAGGGGGAATCAGGAGAGAGAGATAGAATGGAGGAAGAATCAGAAGAGAGAGCGAGAGAGAGGAGGAGGAATCAGGAGAGAGAGATAGAGAGGAGGAGGAATCAGGAGAGAGAGAGAGAGAGAGAGAGGAGGAGGAATCAGGAGAGAGATAGAGAGGAGGGGGAATCAGGAGAGAGATGGAGAGGAGGGGGAATCAGGAGAGAGATAGAGAGGAGGAGGAATCAGGAGAGAGAGAGAGAGGAGGAGGAATCAGGAGAGAGAGAGATAGAGAGGAGGGGGAATCAGGAGAGAGAGATAGAGAGGAGGAGGAATCAGGAGAGAGAGAGAGAGGAGGAGGAATCAGGAGAGAGAGAGAGGAGGGGGAATCAGGAGAGAGATAGAGAGGAGGAGGAATCAGGAGAGAGAGAGAGGAGGAGGAATCAGGAGAGAGAGAGATAGAGAGGAGGAGGAATCAGGAGAGAGAGAGACAGAGAGGAGGGGGAATCAGGAGAGAGAGACATAGAGAGGAGGGGGAATCAGGAGAGAGATGGAGAGGAGGAGGAATCAGGAGAGAGATAGAGAGGAGGGGGAATCAGGAGAGAGATGGAGAGGAGGAGGAATCAGGAGAGAGATAGAGAGGAGGGGAATCAGGAGAGAGATGGAGAGGAGGAGGAATCAGGAGAGAGATAGAGAGGAGGGGGAATCAGGAGAGAGATAGAGAGGAGGGGGAATCAGGAGAGAGATAGAGAGGAGGAGGAATCAGGAGAGAGATAGAGAGGAGGGGGAATCAGGAGAGAGAGAGATAGAGAGGAGGAGGAATCAGGAGAGAGAGACATAGAGAGGAGGGGGAATCAGGAGAGAGAGAGAGAGGAGGAGGAATCAGAGAGAGAGAGAGATAGAGAGGAGGAAGAATCAGGAGAGAGAGAGAGAGGAGGGGGAATCAGGAGAGAGAGATAGAGAGGAGGAGGAATCAGGAGAGAGAGAGAGAGGAGGAGGAATCAGGAGAGAGATAGAGAGGAGGGGGAATCAGGAGAGAGATGGAGAGGAGGATGAATCAGGAGAGAGAGAGAGGATGAGGAATCAGGAGAGAGAGAGAGAGGAGGAGGAATCAGGAGAGAGAGAGAGGGGAGGAGGAATCAGGAGAGAGAGAGGAGGAGGAATCAGGAGAGAGAGAGAGAGGAGAAGGAATCAGGAGAGAGAGAGAGGAGGGGGAATCAGGAGAGAGATATACAGAGGAGGAGGAATCAGGAGAGAGAGATAGAGAGGAGGAGGAACCAGGAGAGAGAGATAGAGAGGAGGAGGAATCAGGAGAGAGAGATAGAGAGGAGGAGGAACCAGGAGAGAGAGATAGAGAGGAGGAGGAATCAGGAGAGAGATAGAGAGGAGGAGGAATCAGGAGAGAGAGAGATAGAGAGGAGGAGGAATCAGGAGAGAGAGAGATAGAGAGGAGGAGGAATCAGGAGAGAGAGAGACAGAGAGGAGGAGGAATCGGGAGAGAGAGAGATAGAGAGGAGGAGGAATCAGGAGAGAGAGAGATAGAGAGGAGGAGGAATCAGGAGAGAGAGAGATAGAGAGGAGGAGGAATCAGGAGAGAGATAGAGAGGAGGAGGAATCAGGAGAGAGAGATATAGAGAGGAGGGGGAATCAGGAGAGAGAGAGATAGGATGTGGACAGTTGGTAGGGAGGAGGGGGGCTTGGATCTGGAATTGGCTTCTCCTCCCCCCTCCTCCTCACTCCTCCCTCCTCCTCCCCTCTGTTCCCCCTGTTAGTCAGTCTAGCTAGTCTACAGCTCTGTGACTTGATAAACAGACAGACAGACAGACAGACAGACAGACAGACAGACAGACAGACAGACAGACAGACAGACAGACAGACAGACAGACAGACAGACAGACAGACAGACAGACAGACAGACAGTAGGAGGTAGAATCAGGAGAGAGAGAGATAGAGAGGAGGAGGAATCAGGAGAGAGAGAGATAGAGAGGAGGAGGATTCAGGAGAGAGAGAGATAGAGAGGAGGAGGAATCAGGAGAGAGAGATAGAGAGGAGGAGGAATTGGAGAGAGATAGAGAGGAGGAGGAATCAGGAGAGAGATAGAGAGGACCAGGAATCTGGCAGGGAGAGAGAAGAGGAGGGGAATCAGGAGAGAGATGGAGAGGAGGGGGAATCAGGGGAGAGAGAGAGATAGAGAGGAGAGGGAATCAGGGAGAGAGAGACAGAGAGAGGAGAGGGGAGGAGAGAGAGAGAGATAGGATGTGGACAGTAGAGAGGGAGGGGGACAGTTGGTAGGGAGGAGGGGGCTTGGATCTGGAATTGGCTTCTCCTCCCCCTCCCCCTCCTCACTCCTCCCTCCTCCTCCCCTCTGTTCCCCCTGTTAGTCAGTCTAGCTAGTCTACAGCTCTGTGACTTGATAAACAGAAGGACAGACAGACAGACAGACAGACAGACAGACAGACAGACAGACAGACAGACAGACAGACAGACAGACAGACAGACAGACAGACAGACAGACAGACAGACAGACAGACAGACAGACAGACAGACAGACAGACAGACAGACAGACAGACAGACAGACAGACAGACGGGGAGACAGACGGGGAGACAGACAGACAGACAGAGAGGTAGCAGTAGTTTATCCCAACCCAGGGGGAGAGAAGAAGAGGGGGGGACAGACAGCCTAACAGAGAGAAGGAGAGGAGAGGAGAGGAGAGCAGAGGAGAGGAGAGGAGGGGGAGGACAGGGGGAGACAGACAGCCTGACAGATGGTTGGTGTTTGATGTGGCCACTACGCCTCTTATCATGACAAATATGGCCACCAGCATATCTGGCAGGGACAGAGGAAGAGGAGAGAGCAAGAGAGTGAGAGAGAGAGAGAGAGAGAGAGAGAGAGAGAGAGAGAGAGAGAGAGAGAGAGAGAGAGAGAGAGAGAGACAGAGAGAGAGAGAGAGACAAGGAGAGAGAGAGAGAGACAAGGTAGAGAGACAAGAGAGAGAGAGAGACAAGGAGAGAGAGAGAGAGAGAGAGAGAGAGAGACAGAGAGAGAGAGACAAGAGAGAGAGAGAGAGAGACAAGAGAGAGAGAGACAAGGAGAGAGAGAGAGACAAGGTAGAGAGACAAGAGAGAGAGAGAGAGAGAGAGAGAGAGAGAGAGAAGAGAGAGAGAGAGAGAGAGAGAGAGAGAGAGAGAGAGAGAGACAGAGAGAGAGAGAGAGAGAAGAGAGAGAGACAAGGTAGAGAGACAAGAGAGAGGAGAGACACAGGAGAGAGAGAGAGAGAGAGAGAGAGAGAGAGAGAGAGAGAGAGAGACAGAGAGAGAGAGAGACAGAGAGACAGAGAGACAAGGTAGAGAGAGAGAGACAGAGGTAGAGAGACAGGGGAGGGAAGAGTGATGGCTGGATAGATCTAGTTTAGTGATGGCTGGATAGAGAGAGAGAGAGAGAGGAGAGAGAGACCTAGACAGAGAGAGACAGAGAGAGACAAGAGAGAGAGAGAGACAAGGTAGAGAGACAAGAGAGAGAGAGACAAGGTAGAGAGAGCTTACAACAGAGAGCAGGAAGAAGTCGGTCCTGGTTTGACAGGTCTTAGGAAGAGTGATGGCTGGATAGATCTAGTTTAGTGATGGCTGTGGATAGATCTAGTTTAGTGATGGCTGGTTAGACCTTAGTTTAGAGCTGAGTGAGGGCTGGGTAGAGCTAGCTTAGTGAGGGCTGGGTAGATCTAGCTTAATGAGGGCTGGGTAGAGCTATCTTAGTGAGGGCTGGGTAGAGCTAGCTTAGTGAGGGCTGGGTAGAGCTAGCTAAGTGAGGGCTGGGTTGAGCTTGCTGTACGCTTGGTCAGAAATGGGCTGTGGGATTTGTAGTTTATACACTTTGGGAGTTGTAGTTTATAAAAACGTGTGTTTACAGGTGAACGGAAAACCTGCCGGTGAGGGATTCTGGGTATTTTTGATTAGTGACTGCACATAGAAAATATAGCAACCTTGCTTTTTTAAAATTTTATTTTAAAAATTCTCTTTAAAACTAAATTTAGTTTTAACGTAATAATAACCCCTTATTTCAGATCTTTTATCCTCCTTACATCTTTCGAAGTTATAATGTTTTAAATATTCACTCAGCTTAATTATTTAGCATGTGTTATATTCAGGGTGTGGTTGGCACCACTTTGTTCAACTCTAAATGAATGCTGGTCTCGCTGACTATCAACGGAGGAGAGGGGATTAACCAATCAGCAATCAGAGGAGAAAATAACCCTGAGTTTTAGTAACAGTTTTGGATTCTGCTACTTCTTCTTCTTCCTCAAACAAAAAGAGGAGGAGGAGGGGTGTGGCCAGAGAGAGGGGGTGTGGCCAGAGAGGAGGGGGTGGCCAGAGAGGAGGGGGTGGCCAGAGAGGAGGGGGGGTGGCCAGAGAGCGAAGAGACCAAACCCCCCCGGACTGCGTGCCGAACGTTCCACCTTCTCACGCCGCCGAACGCTCCGAACGATCTCTTCTCAACTCGCCACTGGACAGAGCTGGCGTGTTTTTTTGTTGTCTTTCTATCCCCTTGGAAACAGGGTACTTCCGAATCTCCACGGCAACACGTTGTGTTGCTATCGGACTATGACGACAATTTTTTTTTTTTGTAAATCGAAAACTGTTTGTGTGTCAGGCGGTCAGTCCTCTTAAAGTCTGTCTCTGTCTGGCGGTCAGTCCTCTTAAAGTCTGTCTCTGTCTGGCGGTCAGGCCTCTTAAAGTCTGTCTCCGTCTGGCGGTCAGGCCTCTTAAAGTCTGTCTCCGTCTTGTCTCCTCCACCCCCAACCTCGGGACTGAGGACTGCTGGAGGAAACCTCGGGGTGTGTGTGTGTGTGTGTGTGTGTGTGTGTGTGTGTGTGTGTGTGTGTGTGTGTGTGTGTGTGTGTGTGTGTGTGTGTGTGTGTGTGTGTGTGTGTGTGTGTGTGTGTGTGTGTGTGTGTGTGTGTGTGTGTGTGTGTGTGTGTGTGTGTGTGAGAGGATATGTCTCTATTGTCTTCATCATCTGTCTGTCTGGTAAACAGCATGATAAAACCTTGATGCTTGAATTGTTTTTTTTACTTTGGTGTTTTACAACCTTAAACCACCGCCGCTTATAAACGCAAACACACACACACACACACACACACACACACACACACACACACACACACACACACACACACACACACACACACACACACACACACACACACACACACACACACACACACACACACACACGTATGTAGCATCGTACTGTACAAAACTACATCAAACCCTCTCAGCAACTCATGTGACTCTTTTTTTGATTGGTTGATTAATTATATCGAATCAAAAAATACCTCAGGATGGTTTTGTGTGTTTTCAACGTGTAGCGACGCGATACAACAACACACACGCTAAATCACCACCCCCTCCCCTCCCCCCAGAGATATAGAAGCTGCTACGTCTCATAGAGGGACCATCCATTCAGCTGGAGTCTCTACACCCCCTCCCCTCAGAGATATAGAAGCTG